>NW_018250867.1:115252-116479 GCF_001263595.1 Phalaenopsis equestris
TATATATATATATATATATAAAGAAAAATGTTCTAACACTTTAATATGAAAAACCCTCAGGAAAATTATTTTATATATTTTGAGGAATGTAGCAACACATTGACGACTAGCCTTCACAATCTTTACCCCTTCATAAAGGAATTTGGTTTAATCATCCCTCTTCCAATACCTACAATCCTAACTAAACTACTTAACTCTAATTAGAACACTAATGAATTAGAATAGAAAACTAACAATGGGGGGTAACTCAAGCTAAATTTGTAGAAAATTGGAACTGGGGCATGGACCACATTTGCCAAACTCAACCTTAGTAAGTAACCTTGAAACCCCAATTTAAGGAGAATAATATGTCATTAGAAGAATTTGTAGTAAATTTGAGGAATGAATGAAACACCTACACCTAAAGTTGGTTGACTTACTGTCGGCGTTATTTCGGGTTGGTTTGTGGAGAGTTGCCCGTAAGAAGCTGTTGGCCACTGGAATCGAAATCCCATCGCCCGTTTCGGAAGGACGTTGAAGTATGAAATCAAACTGACCCCCTATTTTTCATAGTTTTAAAATGAAAGAGTAAAATGAAAGAGCACTGTAATCTATCCCGAAGGATAAACACAAGACTCGAGGATGAGACTCGATCAAATAAACTAAGGAAAGTATGACGTCCGTTTGGTCTGCGAAACCTTTGTATTTGCTGACAAGTTCCATTATTTAATATAAAAGATTAAATTGGGTTTATATTAAGCTGGGTTCAGACATGCTTTCTATAAGGGCAAGCCCCTATAGTTAATTACATCCTAAATGACCAAAGTTACTTAAGAAGTCTCTCGATAAAAATCAAGAAATAGGAATTTCAAAGGGTATGACTCTTCAACGAAATCAGACGTAGAGGTGTGAAAGGGGATTGTTTCAAATTTGGAACATTTTATTGTAGAATCCAAATGAGGAAGAACTAGGGGATGTCATGGATCCAGAGGAGAATCTCGGTGACTTCCCAAGCTATCCTAATGTTTGGCTTCAGTTTTGAGGAGGAATATTTGAGTGTTTCATCCTGCCAATTTTATTAGTTAGGACTTACATTCGTGTGAAATAATCACACTAATAGCCTGGAAGATGTGAGGATTTAGGTCGTGACAAATGACAACCTCAGAATCCTAAGACGAGTTAGGGCTTATATTGTAGAGCAGGGCTATGCAAAGGCCTAAAGATAAGGTGAGGATTTACGTTGCATAA
>NW_018250867.1:116547-117265 GCF_001263595.1 Phalaenopsis equestris
TTTTGCTGTTGAAGATGGCCGTGCTGCCCACCATACTAGCTGCAAGATCCTGCCGCGACGAGTTTGAATTATCTATTGTGTCAAGTTATCAATTCAGGTGGCTCTATGGTTGAAGTTCTTTAAATTTTATGAGGGCATATTAAAGTTGATGAGAGCGACACCGGTTAGGATCCTACGGTTCCCTCCTTCCAGCATCACTATTTTCTATTGGATTCACTTGGTCCAAATGAACTTACTAAATTCAACTTAATGAATTCCATAGTTTCATTTAAACCGTGGGAAACCTCGTTAGCGACCGTAGGTTACCTTCTCCGAGGGATTCACGATCATCTGATAGAGACATCTTAATTTAGTTGAAGTTGTGGTTTTGTGTGATATTTGTGATTAAATTTTGAGTTGTTTTATATTTTGAATATTGTGACTGTGAATGTTATCTTGGTTGATTTTAGTTTACATTTCGGGTTATGGTTTTGTGGATATCCTGATGGTTTTAGTCTTCATGCAGGGTGACATCACTGTTTAGCATGCAAATTTGCAGGTATAAAAGTATAGTATGAAAGTACAAGAAAGACAACGCTGAAAACTGTAAAAGTTTATCTGACGAGTCTTCTTGTTCCACCACCTGAAACTTAAAATGCATGTTAAGGCAGGTTATGAAGAGCAGGAAAGGTAAAATTTTGGTAATTTTCCTAACCCTATGTCATATCTTGTTGAGTCC
>NW_018250867.1:118264-119046 GCF_001263595.1 Phalaenopsis equestris
AAAAATAAAATATTTTAAATGATAAAAATTAAGTTTTGTATTTTTAAAAAATCTCTCTGAGGTTAGAGAACCCAAAGGAGAAAATTTCATATTTTTGTGATTTTTCTTTGATTTACAGGAATTATTTTAGTGAAAAACTAATTTTTAGCCTTTAAAGATTATTTTTAAGCTTTGAAATTAAATATCTTTATTTAGAAAATCAGGAAAAATATTCTAATTGTCCCTAAGTGATTAGAAAGCAATTTGGAACATTTTCATGACTTTTATTATTTTTGTAATTTTTATGAATTTTTAATTATTTAAATATTTAGAATAGGCTAAAAATCAAGTTGTTATTTTAAATATCATTTTATTTTTAAAAAATACACCTGATCATAGAGAACTCAAAAAAAATTAAGTTTCATAATTTTTTGAGTTTTATTTTTATTTTTAAAAATCATTTAAGTGTTAAAAGTGGTATTTATCTTTAAAAATCAACTTAAGGTGTCAAATGAACTCAAAATATTTTGATATTTATATGATGAGTTCCGTGGATCATAAATCACAGTGGAGATCAAAAATCAAGTCATTTAAATGTTTATATTTTCCAAAATTAATTATTTTAGTGATTTAGTGTTTGTAAAATTTAAGGATATTTTAAATGACTTGACCCATGAAATTATTTCCAAAGGTTTCTCTAGTCATGGTGGACCTTCCAAAATTTTCTCAAGATTTTATAATCAATATGCTAATTTTCATGATTATTTTAAAGGAATAATGTGTAATAACTTGAAAAATATGGA
>NW_018250867.1:119151-120277 GCF_001263595.1 Phalaenopsis equestris
TAGAGGCTACAACATGTCAAAATTCCAAGCCAAGGTGATGTGCTAATATGCATGGAGAATCAAATGATCCCAAACGGTGTTTAATTAATTAAAAATAAAATATGCATCAAATGGACTTGAAGTTTGTTCCACATTGTTCTCCTTTGTTCACTGAGCAAGAAGATATTTTTATTTTATTTTTGTGATTTTTCTACGCAAAGTTATGAATTTTCTAAGTTAAGGGTATTTAAATAAATAAGAAAAAGCCACCAAATCAAACCTCCAAATTGATTAGATCCTAGGTAGCTCCGAAGGCATGCGTGGCGCGCTCTGGTTGGACGCCGCCATCCACGTAGCTTAAGGACTCGGCCCGCTGTTTATGTTCCGAAGTGTTGTCCGGCTCAATCTCCCTCATCCGTTTAAAACACGCTTGATTGAACGACTCCCTGTCATGGTCCCCGATAGAATGATCATGTGCCCGTCCACACTAGATCTCAGCCTAGACTCAACCAAATCACTTCGGGTTTGATCCTATGGACTCGTCTAAGTGAGACGACCACATCCATACGGTTAATGTACCAGGAAATCATGCCTAAGTAAATGGAGAATCAAAATGAGCTCGGGAAAAGGAGAAGTTTTATGCCTTTGCTCTGAGAAGGGAGGCTTCAATCAGAGGTGCTTGACACGTTCGTTGGGGTCCAAGGAGGCTAGGGATTGAGTCCCTGATCTTGGTATAAGGCCTAGGTATGAATTCAACCAAGCTCGATTTCAGGTGTTGGTCTAGAGCTATGGTAGAGGCTCTATGTAAGGGGTATTTGATGGGGCTTTAGCTTCTTTCACTGCTGTGAAGGTGTGGGTGAAGTTAATTTGTGTTTGATGGACTGTGGAGGTGTATTGGGTTCTGTCCTGGTTTTCGGAAAGGTTTCAAGCTCAAAATTGAGCTCCGCAAATGGGAATGGGTGAGGGAAAATGGTTGGAATACACTGAGGGGATCCTAGGGAAGCTCTGTGTGAAGTTTGAAGAGGCCTCTCTAAGGAAATTTCAGCACTTAGTTTAACGGCCATGGAGGTGGCCTTTTATAAAAATGGGGTTATGGTGGCTGTCATGGCCAATTAGGAGGTGTAATGTGGTGCTTAGGTGGAGGGCA
>NW_018250867.1:120287-130712 GCF_001263595.1 Phalaenopsis equestris
CCGGCCAAGGGGAGGTGGCTAGGAGCTCAGGGAACCCAGAGGAATCCATCACAGCAATTTAATGCAAATGTGCTTGGATTTGGCAAAGATATCTTAAGCATGTGCATTTTTGGAAATAAGATCCCTTAATTTTGGGGACCTTTGGTCCATGGGTTGATTTAAGTGATTTCATGGTGTTTGGACTGGTCACTAAGTCCAACTAATGGCTGTGGTAGAGTTAATTTGGTGGCTTTAGGGTGGTTAGGTCACATTTAGTGCATGGGTCGAAGTGGGTGCAAATGACCAAAACTTGGGTTTGAGCTAGGTTAGACATGCCTATTGGCCCAAATAATTATTGCATTTGGTGTAGATAATCATGAGGAACAACTTTGGTGAAGGATGGCAGTGGTTTTGAGTTCAATTGAAGGGTCAATTTGAGGGAATTTTGAACTTTAATCAATTTGGTCATGTTGGGCTAGACTTGGGTCTAGCTTGGGTTAGCCTTGGGCTAAGTCCAAATTGATTGTAATAAATGGTCAATAGAGACCTCATGAAAATTTCTCAACAAGAATTGGATGCCAATTTTGAGGTTAAGGCAATCAATTGGGAGGAATTTGGGGACTTAGCCAATTTGGGGCTATATTTGAGAATTTTGGGTTTAGAGAATTTTGGATTTAGGCCAAAATAAAATGATGCAAAACACTGTAATTAAATGAAACTAATAAACAAGATTAGAAATGTAATTTCTCAATATTGTATTGGGGTATCACAGCTAATGGCACATTAATTGATGCCAATTGACTAGACTATGAGTTAAATTTGATGAGATTAGATCATATGGTCAAAATTGGGGTTTTGACCCAAATCAAAATTGGGTTCAAATCATGGACAAATTGAGCTTGGATTAAATTGAGCAAATTGAGCTTGGATTTGGTTTAATTTGATCATATCAAAAGTTAATTTGAGTTTAGGATTGTAATTGAAGTCAATTGAGATCAAATTGATGACATTTGAATTTGATTTGGGGAATTTGGGCCCTTAAAGGCAAATTTGGGGGTTTTGGTTAAAGATGGTCAAATTGGCCAAATTGGGTCATGTGGTAGTTGAGAGAAATGAAATTTAGAATATTTAGGATTTATTAAGATTTTAGGGGAATTTTTGGAATTTTTGGGATTTTGAGCTATGGAGGGGTATTTTGGTAATATGGGGGTGTTTTAGGGGTAAAAGGCCAAGATGGCTATTTTGGTAGAGTTGAGGTGCCAACCATCACAAACAAGCCATGGACCAATGGAAACCCCATTTGGGGTCCTCTACATAGTGGTCTTAGCCAAACCATAACCCTAGGGCTGGTAGGTTTAAAGAACCATCTACATGAGTATCCCAAAAAGATCAAGGGACCTAGGCTAGAAGTTTGAGTTTAGGGTTGTGAGTGAATTTGAGTGTATTGAGTGCCCTAGCTCCAGACGAACACCCAAGGTCAACCCTAAGTTCCAGTCGTCCTAAGGGTGACTCATCTCGAGTTTCCCTTATAGTGACTCCACCTACTAAGTGCTATAGGTTAGGACCAATATTTGAAACTTCAAGTTGTGTAGAGAAGAGTGTAGGATTTCTAATGGTGAGGGTTCCATGTCTAGTTTTTAGATATAGTTTTCTAAGAAAAATCAAAAGGAAAAGTCTTATGGCTAGACCCTAAGCTACTAAAAAGAAAAACTAAGCCTCAACCAAAATTGAGGTCAACACTTACCCATGTTTCTATTGGAACAATAATAAACTTAGTGTAGATAACCATTAATAGGAGAGCACTCAAGTCGATATTTTAGGAAGTTGGGATAGCTATGATAGTGATGCCCTTAAAGAAAATGAGTATTTGGAGGAACTATTGATAAACCTGAGGAAAAATTTATAAAGCCAATATGATGCCCTAAAAAATATAGAAAATCAAGTTGGATTGTTACCCAACTTGTTAAGCAATGAACCCCAAGGGATGTCAAGAGTAGGAAGAGCCATCACATTAAATTTGAAAAGTTGATCACTGAAGAGCATGATGAGTTGGATCATTTTCATGGCACCCCTTTGCATTGTGAGGGAGATAATTGAGTTTATAGTATCACCCATGGGAGTGTCACAAAAACTGGCTCAATGTTCGAGAGTGACCTAATAGAAGACCCTAAACCTAAAAAACTTAAGGAGAACCTACCCCCAAATTTATGGAACCTTGAATTATCTTATAGGGGCCAATTTCTTGCAACTTGTGAAGAAAACAATGATATTAAAAGAGGAAACATTGATATTACAAGAGGGGAATTCATTGGGAGAATTTTGGATTTAGAAAATACCCTTAAGAATGATAATCGGAACAGAAACATTGATATTAAAAGAAGGGAATTCATTGGGAGAATTTTGGATTTAGAAAACACCCTTAAGAATGATAATCTGAACATACCCCCTACAAACCCCCTAGAATGCTGCTATCTAATTGAGAAGGAAAATTTGCAATAAAAAATAAAATTTGAGGACTTAGAATAAAATCCAAGAGTAATAAACATTAGACGGTTGACCAGTTTTTACTAATTAGAATTTTGATTCTGGAGGAAGCCATTTTTGTCAGACTGAGGTCGTTAAAACAGGTGCTATCTTGGCAGGCGACTCAAATGTTATCTGATATGTTGATCAGTTTTACTTTTTGTGTTTGTTTTGAATATTTTTTTGAAGTTTGCTTTGAAATTTTCTTTAAAATTTTATTTTGAATTAATTTTGTGTATTGTCCCTCCATGGAGTGATTTATGCATCGTTATATATTTCATGTTCTTGTTTCTAAGGTTCATGTGACTACTTCTATATTTGCCTTTTTATTCTTGTTCTTACCTAATTTTTCATTTGCTGCCACTTTCTTTTATACATGTGTGAAAAAAAATAAGTTTGAGAGGGAAAAATGTACCTTGTTGTGAATTTGAAAGGTAATTAACATAGTTTGATATAAGATTAAGTTTTCATTTGGTAACTTTTGTTAGGCATGTTGGTTATTCCAAACAACTTATCATTAATTGTTAAAAGTAGATAAATGCCATTTAGAGAAGATTAACTTTATTAAGTTAATAATAAGATTCAAAACTTAACACTTTTGGACTTTACTTAAAAGAACCTAAAGATTATTAAAAAGATGTACTTTAAGTGTTAATTGATCAAAACTAAATTAGCAATTTAAGCAATTAATGTTGGGATTCTACGCAAGTATATGTATCATTATCAAGTAATAAAAGACTTTCTATTTAAGCCTCGAATATTGATCCCACGGGGAAGGTTTAAATTTGAAATGATAAATTTATTAGGAAATTCACAGAAAGTAAAATGAAATTACTGTCACTAATTTCGAATACTGAGGTATGATCAAAACTAAATTATTAAACTACTAGCAAAACTGAAATGCAAAGTTTAAACAGTAACTACTAAACTATTAAACTATGTTTATGTGATGATGATTTCTTATGTGAAAAACATATTTCCCACTACAATGAGGTTTTGGTAAAATGAGATGAGATAAATGTTTTAATATGTATTGTGTCAAATAGTAGCAATTTTAATTCTTTACCCTAATATAGTGTTATAGAAAAGCATTGGCTAATCTCAGGTTTAGTCCCTAAATCTATTGCTAAGCTAGGAGGATACTAGCTCCCACTCCAGAGCTCCCACTTCTCTTCACTTAAAGGCTAACTCTTGCTTTAGTTTTTAAATACTAAAACCGAATTGGGTATTTTAGTCTGTCACCCTAAAGATTCTCCAATTCTACACCCAACAAAGTATATTTCGCTATTTATTTGCACTTAATTCCATGAACGAAATTTTCCTTCATGGAATCAAATGTGATCTTCATTTTGTTGTAGAACTCATACTCCATTTCCCGGATCTTGTGTTTCACAACACATTTTAACAATTCAATTGACCAGATCAAAAAGTAAATTAAGTTCGGAGTAGAAAAATTATCTATCACAATTTATTAAAATTATCACAATTTATTTTATATTTTATTATTGACACATCCATATTATTTCATCATTTCATCATATCTCAAAGTAAGGAGAAAGATAAAGGAAACTACTCAGACTTCATGAGAAAAATACAACTAAACACAAATTTCATGTACAAAAGAATTTCATACAATACTAATAAGCAAACAATACATCTGAAACTCTTTCTCAAAGAAAAACCCTTGTAGCCTCTCCTAGGAAATGTAGGAAGAAGAAATCTCTCAATTTTCTCCTTCTCCAACACTCTTAGAGAAGAATTCAAACGTAATCTCACCACAAAAACTCTAAATTTTAAAAGAAAAACTCACTAATAGACTCCAAAATGGTGGTGGAATCAAGATGGAAATGAGAAATGATGCTAAAGGAAAGTGGAACATAGAGAAACCAAGAGAGAGTCCAAGAGAGCCCCTTTTCTGATAAATTTAGGCCCCTAATAGAGACTAGAGTCAATTCTCTAATAGGTGCATCTAAAAACTCTTCAAAAAGCATCCAAATTCATTGAATCTCCTAAAAACAGGGTCTGCATCGCTATAAGTGCTGTCGGCGCCCAAACTGGCGCCATCGGTGCCAGTGTTTCGCCAATTAAATCCTTGCTCTCTGTCAAACGGCGCCGTCTGCGCTGCTTCTGGCACCGTTGGCACTGAGCAACTTTTCATATTCTCCATTTTGACTCCAAATTTCTACCTTTTTGCTTTTTTTTTTCTGCAAGTCCTAAAAATCAACAACCTATTGGAAATCATGAAAAATACCCTCCATTAAATTGCAATATCACAAAAAAATGAGTATAAAATATGGGTCTAAAAATGCCTATATTTTTGGTGTATCAAATTCCCCCAAACGTATATGTTACTAGTCCTCAAGTAACTCTTCTACTATATAAAAATATGACTTATGGTAAAGAACTTAACTTTTGGATTTTCATATTTTAGCCCACTAAATAAAATTGAATAACTTAAAAGAAATTCAAAACAACTCCACCTAACACTAACGATGTAAGAATATCTAGCATTCAAGTCCAAGATTTTTGATTTTTTATTCTATTTAAGAAAAATTACAAATTGTCATATTAAAGCCACTAAATGTATTCATATGAAAAAGAACTTCATAATACTTTATTAGTAAATAAGTTAATACTTAAGTATTAGTTTAGAAAATATAGCCAATCATTCTTCTTTAAGTTTATTTTAGTGAAGCCAATTTTTAATTAGACATCTCCTCAAGCTTCTCCCCACATTATCTTTTTTTTTTCTCTTTTTTTATGTGTGGGGATTACTATATCTAGATATCCTTTAATGATTTTAAACCACTATCCTCTTTTTAATGTCAAAAACTTTTAACATTCTTCACTAAACAAATTTATATTAGCTTAAGGACTTCATAAAGTTTAATTCTTTTCTTCTTACATGAACCTTTAAGATTTTTAAAATTTCAAAAATACAATTTTCTTTACTTAAAATAGAAACACATAGTCTTTTTCTTTTATACCAAATATCTTAATCTCTAAAAACTTTAGAATTGACCTTCATTATTAAAAATTGTTTACCTAAATTTACCATAATATTTATAAACAGAAGTATAGTCATTTAAAGTTAAATTTTAATACCCCAGGTCATGTTAAATTAATTTTTTTAAAATTGTAGCACATTTGAGAACAAATAAAATTTATTTTTCTTCCCCCCCACCCCCGCACCCCCCCAAAACTTAAATTTTTAAGAGATTTAGCATGAAGAACTAAAAAATAAAGGGTGAAAGAAAACATTAAATACATAAAAAAAAGACATACCTGTTGAAGGTTTAAGAAAAGACATACATGTTGAAGATTCTGATTTTAAAACTTAATTTTGAAATACTGTAGATGCTAATATGAAAAGCTACAAGACTTAAAACATTAATTTACACATAATACATACAAAATCTGCTGAGGAAGAGTTAATTACACTACATTTAACAAAATACTGGAACTAACAACATAACTAAACTGAATTTCAGAAATGAAAACAATTTTACAAACTACAGTTCATAACACAACATAACAACAAAACAAAGTTTTATAATCTAACAACAAACAGTCTCAACAATCTAATAAAAACAAGCAACACAATAATAAAGTTCAATTAAACATACACTAAAAGAAAGATCACCAATCATCATCGTCTTCTTCTTCATCTACATCCAAATTCTGCCGCTGATATGGAGTAAAAATAGGGTGAGTAGGAAACTGAACTGAATGATCACCCTTCATGTATCTCACCATAACATCATCATAAGCAATATCATATTCAAACTTTTGCCGAATCAAATCATCAGTGTGAGCATTTCTGGCATCCATGTTTTGTATTCTATGATCCATTCTTAAGATATCTCCCTACTGAATCATCATCTAGTCCAATAGTTCTTGAAGAGTATGTCACTAGCAGTAGGGGTCCTAGAAGTAGAAGGAATATCTATGGTCTTACCTCCAGATCTCCAATCAACATGAGATTCATATGTTCTTATGTTAGCAGGCCCAATAGGTCTTAGAGGCTCAATATTCTCCTTATCTAGTCTAAAATCAACTCCTGCCTATTTACAGAGTGTGAAAATAAGTGCAGGGTGTGCCAAGCCACCAGATGTCTCTCCCAAAGCAATACATCTAGTGTTCATATAAATAATAGAGCTTACATTTATCTCCATTACCTGCTGAATACAGAAGTTCATGATGGCTCTATCCTTGGTCACTTCACTATGATGATTTGTTGGAATCATTCTTCCAGAAATAAAGTAGTGCCAGGCCTTACCAGGCGTAGTGCCAGGCCTTAGATACTACATTAAGCATAGAAAGGGGAAAGTTTACCTTAACACCATTTTTGACTTTCTAGGTCCCTTTTCCATTAGTCAGATAAGAAATAACCTCATCCAAGGCCTCATTTGTAGCAGAAAATGATTTATACTAGCATCTGTAAACATCTTCCAATTGATAAATCTCATTAATTTTTCTTGAAGAAAGCTCCACCATTTTTCCACGAACAAAAACACAATCGTCAGAAGCTTCCGTAAAATTTGCATAGAACTCCATCACTACACCAACAATCGCATCAGTGATAAAATAACAGAAATTTTTCCACTATCGAGCATTGATCAATTGCTTGGCTTCTTTACCATGATTTTTAAATCCCTGATCTAGAATCAGTTTTTCATTTTCACGTAAACTATGAAATAGAGCACTAGCTCTGAAGCTGACAAAATTCTGCTCATCATAATCTACTTTTCTTTTTTTCTTTGCTCGTTCTCGGTGCCATGGGAAATCTACGAAATTCGATTAAAATCTGAATAAATTATAAAAATTCTGAAAATCACAATGTAAAACGCTTTAAACTTAAATCCATTAAGTAAGAGTTCTTCACCAAAGGATTTTCTCAAAATCTCTCAAAAAATTCCAAAATTTTTGGATCTCGGCAATGTGAGATAAATCCTTGGTGAAAATAAAAATTTTTTAGTTCAAAGTGTAGCTCTTACCTAGAGAAGATGAAATCCAAAGTTCCTTTGCCTCAAAATCACCTCAAATCTGTCCAAAATCAAGCCCTAGGTGCAAAAACTGGAGGTTGAAAGTGACTCAAATGGTAAAAATGACAGTTTACGGTGAAAATCACGAAATTTAAGGAGTTTTGGCTGTTCTTGGGTCGAGGGCGCCGTCGGCACTGAAGGATTAAAAATTCCAATTATTGATTTTTTCAATTTTCAATTTCCTTTCAATTTTATCCAATGTCTTTTTAGTATTTTTAAGCACAAATTTTTATCTAACAATAATTTACCAATAAATATTTTCACAAACAATCACTTTCACAAACAGCAATAAACTTAATTTTATATATGAAAATACACTCTTACAAATACATTTTTCTAATAACACTTTCACACACATAAAACAAACTAAATTATAAATCAGCATCGAAATCAAGCCACAACACTAAACGCTGACACAAAACTATACAAACAATCAAAGTTCAGAATGTTCTAAATCAAAACAAACTAATTCAAATCCACACAATCACACTAAATACATAAATATTTTTAAACTAGTAGAGAGTCCAAATTCTTCAGTTATTCTGCCTCTTCTTCAGTGCTTTCTCTTCTTCTAATATCTCCCATAGACTGGTAATGAACGTACAAATTGTAGAAGGATCGGTACATGAATTGATCAGTCAAATTCTCTTTAATCCATCCTTTTTCTTTAAAGATCCACACTAATCCTGCTTCAAATGTCACACTATGATCAAAATTCTCCTTCATCCTCCAATTTATGTGATCGAAAAGGTATTTAAGATCTCTCACCACATTCATAATACTTTGAAATTCTCTTTCAATTTTCTTCAACTTCTTTCCCAAAGCAAGTGAACTTCAAACTGTTGGTGGCATCAATGGAGTTGAAGCATGTGATGAATGATCAAGGATAACATATAATGCTTCATTCCCATTCCCAACATAATTATCATGAATAGGAATCATGAGCTCCCAAGGTAATAAAGTTTTTTATTAACTTTCATATAGAACTTGAGATTGACTACAAAGTAATAAAATTATGGAAGGATGCCCAAGTCCATAAATTAGCCCATTCAGAATAATACATATAACAAATTAAAAAATAATAGATCCTATATCAATGGGCTTTTCCGTTTGAATGCAATAATTTAAAATAACACTTTCTTTGGTAACTCTACTAATCTTCATGGTAGGGCTTCATGGTAGGGAGTAATCATGGTAGGGAGTAATTTTGCAAAATTGAAGAAATGTCACTTCTTTGATATTAGATTAAGTGATGAAGTAGAGAAACTGACATATCCTTCATCTCACATTTCCCAAATATTACTTTCATCCAAAAAATTATAGACCGTTAAAAAATTATAGACATCTTGCATCAAATCTCTCGTAGGGATAAAACTTGTATAATGACAGATTGGAATGTTTCTATCATATACAACTCATTGCTCGTGCATGAGTAAATGGAACAACCTTACCTCGTACGAAGATAACTCCTTGGGTAATATCATGTATGTTAGCATAAAATTCCTTCACCACTGGTACAACAACTGCAGCGGTAGTGTAGCACAGAACTTCCCATCGTCTTTGTATAATGATCTTATAAATCAGAGAACTTGGATTGATCAATCCATGATTTACAAAACCTCTTTCCTTGATCAATCTATTCTTCATGATGATTTTGTTGTATAATCTCTGTACATCAAAACTGATAAATTTTCTTCTGTTGAAAACTCCATACCTGGAAGTATTTCTGGAATTGGAGGCCATGAAATTCAAAATTAGGAAGCTTCTGGTTGTTCAAGGCAATTTTTAGGTCTTTAAAAACACCTCCCGACAGTTATTATGGAGCAAAATCCCGCGAAAGTCCGCTAAATTTGTCTTGAACCGTGCAAACTGCTGTCGGCACCGTCGGCGCTCCTGATGCCACTGTCGGCGCTATGGTCTGTCTGCAGGCGCTGTTATATATATATTAGTTGGGTTGACTTAAAATTAAAACGTCTTTAAATTTAGGTATGTATCATTCATAATAATGTTTCAATCGATGTTTATTAACTTTAAATATCTTTCCAGTGTTAGGATCTTTAATAACAATAGTTCCATAATGATAGACTTTAATCACTTTAAATGGTCATAATCATCTTGATTTTAGTTTTCCTAGAAATAATCTCAATCTTGTATTCTATAATAAAACTTCTTGTCCAGGCTCAAACTTCTTCTGAATAATCTGAATAATCTTCTGATCATGTCATATTTTTATTTTCTCTTTATAGATTTTTTGTATGCTTCATTTCTAATTTCCTCAAGTTCATTGAGTTGCAATAATCTTTTCTCACTAGCATCCTTTAAATTAAAATTAAATTCCTTAATAGCCCAAAATGCTTTATGCTTCAATTCTACTAGTAAATGACATGTTTTTCCAAATATAAGTCTATATGGGGACATTCCTATAGGAGTCTTATAAGTAGTTTTATATTCCTATAATGCATTATCTAATCCAACAGAACAATCCAATTTATAGGGATTTACAGCTTTTCTAAAATTCGTTTAATTTCACGATTTAATATTTCTGCTAGAGCGCTAGTCTGAAGATGATAAGCAGTAGAGAATCTATGCATACTATCATATTTCTTAATTTATTTTTTGATTCTCTTATTCCTGAAATGAGATCCTCCATCAGTAATAATTATTCTCGACATTCCATATCTTGTAAAAATATTCTTAATTAAAAAATTAGAAACACTCCAATAGCATCACATCTAGATACAATACTAGCTTCAATCCATTTGGACATATAACCTAATTTAGTACTAGGTTGATTCTTTCACATACTTCTAGAACTTTTTCTAAATTATTTAAACTTAATTCAAATGAAGTCCCGAATACCCGAATATAGAAAAATCAT
>NW_018250867.1:130781-203278 GCF_001263595.1 Phalaenopsis equestris
CTGCAGGTGCATTGGTGCATTGCATAGTCCAAAAGGCATTCTACGAAAAGCAAATGTTTCATATGGGCATGCAAATGTTGTCTTCTCTTGATCCTCTAAGGAAATTCAAATTTGGTGATAACTGATATATCCATCTAGAAAGCAATAATATTTATTTTCAGCCAATCTATCCAACATTTGGTCTAAAAAGGGTAAAAGAAAGTGATCTTTTCTGGTGTTCATGTTTAATTTTTAATAGTCAATACAAATTCGCCAACTAGTAACTTGTCTTATTGAGATTAATTCCTTTTTCTCATTTTCTTCAATGGTCAATCCTCCTTTTTTTGAAACAAAGTGAATTGGACTTACCCAAGCACCATCTGAAATAAGATATATAATTCCAACATCTATCCATTTAAAAATTTCTTTTTTAACAACTTATTTTATTATTGGGTTTAATCTCCTCTGAGGATCAGCTTTAGGTTCGTATTGTTCATCTAATAGAATCCTGTGCATACAAATTGAAAGACTAATTCCTTTAATATCTGCTAAAGTCCATCCAAAAGCCTTTTTATATCTCTTCAACATCTCTATTAATTTTTGTTCTTGAATTTACGTTAAATCAGAAGATACAATAATAGACAATGTAGATGTCTCTCCTAAAAATAAATATTTTAAATTGACGGGTAATATCTTCAGTTTAAGTTCAAGGGGTTTAATACTTGAAGGAATAAGATTTTTATTATCGTTTTCTAACAAGTCTAAAGTTTCAAATTTGTCCTGAACATAATCCAAATCTTCTTCTTTTGTTTCATCCTCGTTCATCTTAACTCAAGGAAATCTCCTTGCTTTAATTTGCCTTCAAAGTCATTCTTAAACTGCTCATTACTCAAATAATTAGTTACTTTCATCCTGAAACATTCGTTATCTTTTTCTGTTGCAGGATATTTCATAGCTTTCGCAACGTTAAATGTTACTTCTTGGTCTCCACAAAATAATAGGAATTTCATTATCTTCCTTCAAATCCAATACTATAAAGTCTACAGGGAAAATAAATTTATCCACTTTTACTAATACATCATCTATAACTTCTTTTGGATAAGTTATTGATCGTTATTGATCTATTGATCGATCAGCTAACTTAAGAGTTACAGTAGTAGGGGAAATCTCTCCCAAATCTAAACGTTTAAGAATTGATAAAGACATAAGATTGATACTCGCTCCTAATAAATCATTGATATGCTGATTTAATTTATTATTTTTTCCAAAAAACATTTCACCAATAGCACAAGATATTGTAAAACTACCAGGATCTTTTAATTTTTTGAGAAGCTTTTTTTGAATAATAGCACTACACTCTTCGCTGAGTGCAACGGTCTCGTGTTCTGTAAACTTCCTTTTCTTGTTTAGTATATCCTTCATAAATTTTACATAACTCGACATTTGTTCCAAAGCTTCAACAAAAGGAATATTTATCGTTAACTTGTTAAGGATTTCCAAAAATTTTGTGAACTATTTATTTTTATTCTTCAGCTTCATTTTTTGAGGAAACAGAGGCAATGATTTATCTAAGGGACTTTGTGTTTGTTCATTTTCATTTTGGTCACTTTCTTTTTCTTTCCTTTTCTTCATCAACTTCAGTTTCTCTTTGGATCCTTGTTTCAACTTCTTTTCCACTTCGTAATTGCATAGCTTTAATTTGCTCCTTATTTTGTCTTATTTTGTTCTTTTGGTTTGTTCTTTTGGATTAACATCCACAGTACTAGGAAGAATTTTTAAAGGTATATTACTGAGTGCAGTAGCTATATGTCCTAATTGATTTTCAATATTTCTAATAGCAGCCACTTGATTCTGTTTTTGATTTCTCATGTTTAACATCACTTCTTCCATTGTTAACTTCTTTTTTTTAACTTGTGGGTTAGGGTTAGAGTTAAATTCAGAAGGATAATAAGGTCGAAATTATGATTTCCTTGATTGTTCAAATTTTTAGAGGGATTCACCGAATTGTTATAATTATTCCAAAAAAAAATTATGGTGATTTTTCCATCCAGGAGTATACAAGTTAGAATAGGGATTGTTATTTTGATTACTTATAGCATTTAAAGTTTAATAAGATGATTGAGTATCAATTATGCGTCCTAGTGAATTTTCTTCTAGTACTGAGGGTATTTGAGAATAGTTCACTCCAATTTGATCAATCTTTTTCAAAATAGCAGCAATTTGAGATGCTAAAATAGACATTACGTCAGAATCATTGTCAGAATCAAGACATTACGTCAGAATCATTAATACTAGCTACTCTCTTAGGATTTACTCTTTTAAAGGGCCATTGAAAATTATTAGTATCCATTTCTTCAATTAAAGAATATGCTTCATCAAAAGGTTTTGACATTAGTGATCCACTCGTAGTAGCATCTATAATAGATCTGAGTGATTCCACTAATCCATTGTAAAATGTTTGAATTATTAACCAATCTGGTAAAACATGGTGTGGACATTTTTTAAGAAGATCTTTAAATCTTTCTCAAGCTTCATGTATCGATTCCCCTTCAAACTGACAAAAAGATGTAAAATCGTTTCTAAGCTTAGTAGTTTTTGAGGGTGGAAAATATTTACCCAAAAATTTTTGTGATAGTTCTCCGCAAGTTCTAATAGATCCAGGTGCTAATGAATTCAACCAAGCCTTGGCTTTATCCCTTAATGAAAAAGGAAAAAGTCTAAGCCTAACAACATCATTAGACACTCCGTCATATTTAAAAGTAGCACAAATTTCAAGAAAACTAGCAAGATGAAAGTCAGGATCTTCAGTAGGTGTTCCTCCAAACTGATTATTTTGCACCATTTGGATAATAGCAGTTTTAAGCTCAAATGAATTAGTATTAATATCAGGATTTTGAATAGTCAAGTGAAGTTCATCTGTTGTCGGATTAGCATAATCTTTTAGAGGTCTTTGTCAATTTTCAGTTATTGGATTATCTAAGTTATTTGCCATTTTGTTTAAATTTTTTATTTCTTTTTATTATTTTTGAATTTTTCTAATAGTACGTTCTAATTCTGAATCTTATGGTACTAAACTTTTAGATCCAATATTTCACATAGAAAAATATAATAAGCAAAGAAAGAAATACTCTTAAACTAAAAATATATTCTTTTTGGATTTTGGATTTTTTAATTAATTTGATTTTTTTTATAATTATCTATAAATTTCCTAATTTACCAAATCTATTTAATTTACCGTTACCTTCCCCCGACAACGGCGCAAAAAACTTGATCCTGAAAATATAGTTGTGTAAAAATTATAAAGTTTATGATTAAGAAATTAAGCAATTAATGTTGGAATTCTACACAAGTATACGTATTGTTATCAATTAATAAAAGTCTTTCTATTTAAGCCCCGAATATCGATCTTACGGGAAACATTTAAATTTGAAATGATAAATTTACTAGGAAATTCACGGAAAGTAAAATAAAATTACTGTCACTAATATTGAATGTTGAGGTATGATCAAAACTAAATTATTTAACGATTAGCAAAACTAAAATGCAAAGTTTAAATAGTAACTACTAAAATATTAAACTATGTTTATGTGATGAAGATTTCTTATGTGAAAAACATCTTTCCCATTACAATGTGGTTTTGGTAAAATGAGATGAGATAAATGGTTTAATATGTATTGTGCCAAATAGGATCAGTTTTAATTCTCTACCCTCATACAGTGTTATAGAAAATCATTGGCAAATCTCATGTTTAGTCATTAAATCTGTGGCTAGGCTAGGAGGATACTAGCTCCCACTCCAGAGCTCCCACTTCCCTTCACCTGAAGGCTAACTCTCGCTTTAGTTTTTAAACACTAAGACCGAATTGGGGATTTTAGTCTATCACCCAAAAGATTCTCCAATTCTACACCCAACAAAGTATATTTCCTTATTTATTTGCACTTAATTCCATAAATGAAATTCTCCTTCATTGAATCAAATATAATCCTCATTTTGTTATAGAACTCATACTCCATTTCCCGGATGATATGTTTCACAACATATTTTAACAATTCAATTGGTCAGACTGAAATGTAAATCAAGTTCGGACTTAAAAAATCATCATAATTTATTTTATATTTTAATATTGACACATCCATATTATCTCATCATTTCGCCACATCTCAGAGTAGGGAGAAAGATAAAGGAAACTACTCAAAATTCATGAGAAAGATACAACAAAACATAAATTTCACATATAAAAGAAAGTTCATACAATACTAATAAACAAATAATACTTTTCTAAAACTCTTTATCAAAGCAAATCCCTTGTAGCCTCTCCTAGGAATTGTAGGAAGAAGAAATCTTTCATTTTTCTCCTTCTCCAACACTCTTAGAGAAGAATTCACACTTAATCTCATCACAAAACTCTAAACTCTTAAAGAAAACTCACTAATAGACTCCAAAATGGTGGTGGAATGAAGATGGAAATGAGAGTGACACTAAAGGAATGAAGTGGAACGAAGAGAAACCAAGAGAGAGTCCAAGAGAGCCCCCTTTCTAATGAATTGCAATCCGTAATAGAGCCTAGAATTAGTTCTCTAATAGGTGCATTCAAAAACTCTTCAAAAACCGTCTAGATTTGTTGAATCTTATAGAAGCAGGGTCCGCACCATCATAAGCTCAGTCGGTGCCCAAACTGGCACCGTCGACGCCAGTGTTATGCCAATTAATTCCTTGCTCTCTGTCAAAAGGTGCCGTCGGCGCTGAACAACTTTTCATATTCTCCATTTTGACTCCAAATTTCAACTTTTTTGCTTCTTTTTTGCTCGAAGTTCTAAAAATCAACAACCTGCATGAAAACATAAAATACCTTCCATGAAAATGCAATATCACAAAAATGAGTATAAAATATGAGTCTAAAAATGCATATATTTTTGGTATATCATTAATGACCAAACTGATAATATCTTTATTCTTCTTCATTTCATTTATACTAAATTAATGTGATCTTAAGTATTATCTGTAAAAGATAACTTGGAGATGAAGCACTAAAATATCAAGTGTCGACTTTTTATCTCTTAAGAAAAACTACCCTTCTTCACATTTAAAAACTAAAAAATAAAGAAAAAGTGTCAACTTGATATAACAAATCTTACGAGAAAAAGAAGAAGAAAAAGAAAAGAAAAATCAAGAAGTAAAAAATTCCTGATGAGAAAATTAAGGTTGACACAATAAAAATTTAAGAAAAGAAATAGAATCAAAGGGTGTCCAGTGGGACTTAAGTGATAAAATTTTTTCATGATTACTTAATGAAAACCACTTTAAAGGTTATCTTCAACGGAAGAGTTAAGGAAATATTAAGTTGGATAAAATTCACTTAAACAATATTAAAGTCGTTCAAGATTAGTAAAAAAGACTTAAAATAATGCCAATTTAAGGATATATGAAATTGTCTTAAAGATATAATGAAGGGATTTAAGGAAAGGCCAAGTTATTAACCATTAATTCTAATTGATATTATAATGAAACTTAAACACTTTTATTAGCTTCTGATTAGTATGTTGAATAGTTAGAAACCTATATGAGTGCCACTTCAATTCATGGAATCTAAATTGAGACATGTGATTACTTGATGACAAGTAATAAGATAAGTTTAAGAGTATTGATATGTGTCAATATTACGTGATTTCACCTGTATTTTACCCTAATTTTAGCTATTATTTTTATTGATTTATCATAGATTTACATTTGAGAAAGGTTTTTGTTGATGTTGGGTAGATTTTAGTTGTAACACATAAATTAGAGTCAAAACATGTGATATAGGTTGTCAAACGTAGTCACACTTGAACTTGGCGTAAACATGCTAGGTTTGATCATGACCACTCCAGTTTATGGAGTGACCATACCACTGAATGTTCAAACTCCAAATTTGCGCAATTTCTTGTCTATTTTGGGCATATTGACAGATTCAGAGAGTTTGAATGCCTATTTTGGATCCTTATTATAATACCTAACTATAATAACTTATTTATTTTATGAGAGAAATTCTTCTGAGCTTCTAGGTATGGAGGAGGAGTTCTATATCAGAAAGTTATTGGAGGCTGCAAGAGACATAATTTGGAGAGAATTTGAGACATTTTCTCAAGGTCTTCTTGCTCCTTTGGTGGAAACATTGTAGGGTGAGAGTTTCATCTGTTTTGTGAGTTGTGAGAGACTTGTATGAGAGGAGGGATTACTACAAGTGTGGAGAGAACTGGATATTGTAAGTTTTATATGTTCATGTTTTTTTGTAGTAAAATCCTACATAGTTTTTCTTGCTAAAATTTTCTTGATGATGCGTGGCTACATTTATTTTTGATTCTCTTTGATGTAGCGACAGTTGATTCCATTAGTATTTTCTCTTGCTTTCATGGCCTATGTTGTTGGTTAAACTATGAACATAATTTACTCCTAGTCTGGCCAACTAGAATGTTAAAATATTTTTTCAAGCTATGACCTCTAACCACTGCGTAGTGAAAACAAATGGTTAACCATAAAATTCCAAGAGGATGGACATATTCCAATGGAATTCTGCAATCATTCCATGAAATTAGAATAGCTACACAGAATTCTATGAGGATTGATGAAACCTCAATATTATGAATTTTAAGCTTATTTTGACCTAGAAATAGGCGTAATGAGTGTTATATCCATGATTAACAACAATCACATAAGAATTCATTTAAGAAAATCACAATCACCAGGATCCCCGAATCACAGAGGCACAAGCCTCATCCTTTTTGAAGGAACTCACAAAATCTTTTCAAATTTTATGTTTTTTTTCCTTCCATTCACTCTGTTTTTGGTAGAATCTTGGGACTTAAAACATCTTTACAATCTCACCAAGCTAGGTCAACAATATTATTAGGCTGACGATTGTGGTGATCATGGAAGCAATGAACAAGGCCTGAACAATGCTTTGCTTCATTACTAAAGCAATATTGTAAACTTAGATCTAACCAATAAACATTAGAAAAACTATCCAATCAAACAAAGTAGTAAAAAAACACATCCATTTTTTTAATAAGTCATATTAAATTAAATGGATAAATATAGAGGCAACAAAAAAAAAAACAACAACAAGAAGTCTTTATCCAACTAAGTGGGGTCAACAATATGAATCTATTTTCTCCATTTCATCTTATTGAGTACTATATTTTTTATACAATATGCCCAAGTATTTTCAGATCTACCTCTGCTTTTCTCAACATAAATCAAATCTAAAACATCTGCTCTCCTAACTGGATCATCAAATGGTCGACGTTTAATGTGACCAAACCATCTAAGATGACTCTCTCTAATTTTGTTGCCACTGAAGCTACACCAGACCTATCACAGATATATTCATTTCATATTTTTCCTCTAAGTGTAAAGCCACTCATCCACATAAACATTCTCATCTTGGTAACACTTAGCTTAGTTTTTTGCTTCTCTTTTAAAGGTCAACATTCTATGCCATAGAGCATCGCATGTCGCACCACCTTCTTATAAAATTTTCCTTTCAATCCAAGCGGTAATTCTATATCACACAAAAGGCTCAAGCATTTCTCCGCTTCAACAAACCAACTTGAATTCTACTAATAGCATCCCCATCGGCATCAACTGCACTTTGAGCAATAGACTCGAGATATCTGACAAGTTCACCCATAATTACAATTGTGTTAATATATCTAGTACTACTCAAATAACATTCCATGTATTCAGTTTTAGTTCTACTCAAAGAAAGGCCTTTAGACTCCAAAGTAGACCTCTATAATTCATTTTTTTCCTGTGTTCTTTCTCTAGTCTTATCCATAAGAAGAATATCATCAGCGAAAAGCATACACCAAGGTACATCCCTCTATAAATCTCCAGTAAAAGCATCTATAACTAAAGCAAAAAAGATATGGGCTTAAAGCCGATCCATGATGTAATCCAGCTGAAATAGAACAATTTTTGGTCGATACTCCTGTTCAAACGCAAGTAACTGTTCTAGTATACATATCATTAATGACTTGAATATAAGTCATATCAACACCTTTATACTCTAGAATTCTCTAAAAGATATCTATAGAATCTTAATGTAAGCTTTTTCTAAATCAATAAAAAAAAAAAACATATCGATATCCTCCGTATTCTCTCTATACTTCTCCATCAAACCTCTCAAAAAATGTATAGCTTCCATAATAGACCTTCCTGACAGAAATCAAAACTAATTATGATAAATCTTTGTAATAAGTCTTAATCTATGTTCGACCACCCTCTCCCATAATTTTAAAGTATGACAAATCAATTTATTTCCTCTATAATTTGTGAACTCTTGTGCATCCCCTTTATTCTTAAAAATAGGGACCAAAATACTCTTCCTCCACTCTTTAGGCATCTTTCTAGATTCTAAATTAATATTAAAGAGTTTAGTAAGCAAAGAAACTTCAAAATCTTTTAAATCTTTCCACACTTTATTTGAGATATCATCTTGTCCTACAAACTTTCCTTTTTTATTTAAAGCTTCCTCAACTTCTTTTTTTATTAATGTCACGGTAAAAATGAAACATTTTATTATTATTAATGATATTAAACTCAGTAAGGTTGATCATATTTTCATAAGCTTCATTGAAAAGTTTATAAAAATTACTCACCCACCTATGCTGAATATCTTTTCCTATGAAAAACACTTTTTGATTTTCATCTATAATACAATTTACTTAACTTCAATGTTTACTTTTATTTTGTCTTTTTTTGGCTAGTTTATATATATATTTTTCACGCTATTTAGTATCTAATCTATTATAAAGATCACTGAAAGAAGAACTGTTAAAGTCATAGATTGTTCTCTTAGACACTTTACGAGCCATTTTATATTTTTCACACTCCTCTAAGCTCTTACATATAAGCTAATTTTTATGATATAACTTCTTATAATTTATCTGTTCTTGCACATTATTATTCTATAACCAACTCTTTTTATTTATAGATTTTTTTCTTTTGATTCTACAAGTATATCTTTTGCCACATGTGTGGTAGTGTTTATTACTTTATCCCACATAGAAATTGCTTCTTCATGAACATCCCAAACCAAATCATGAAATCTTAAATGAAATCTTAAAGTTTACTCATAAACATAATTTTATTTGTTCATTTAAGTATTCTTTATTGTACAACTCTTCATATTAAAATCCAGAACTAATAATTGATACTGAGTACTAAATTCTCAATTGGAATGACCTTATAATCTTGACATTCTTGACGATCTCTTCTTCTCTTAAGAAAATAACTAATTATTTTTTATTATAACAATTCTTATAAGTATAATATGCTCATCCCTTTCTTGAATAACTTATTAGAAATAACAAAATCATACGCTCAAATAAAATCTAAAATGACTCCACTTTCTTTATTAATCACTCTAAAACCATAGCCACCATAAATATATCTAAAATGTTCCACAACTCTACCAACATATTCATTTATCTTTAATATTGCTTTCAGATGCAACCATACACTGTAGGCTCATGTAAGTGCACATGTTGTATCAGTAATATCAGATTTTAGAGTCTGGAATATCGATCCCACAGGAAGCGGGGGGAACTAAACTTAGGAAAAGTTCTAGCTTGCTGATTTTGTCCTAACCTAGAATTTAGTTTGTGTTAGAGTCCTACAAAGTAATTCTAAAGTCAACAATTGAAAAGTTAAAATCCTACACAACTAGTCCTAATAAAAGTGGTTTGGATTGATAAATATTAAGTTCTTAAGATACCCTCCCTTGTAATGATATAAGTGGGTTGTAGGAAATGCAAACTGCAACTTAGAAAAGTTTAATCACGAATGAGAGTAACACTCTTATTTACCCTCTCCCGAGTGCATAAAGAAGATTGGTTAAAACAAATTTAATTCCTTAAATCTTGTAATTAAAGCATTAAAGCATATTTCTCTAACATTTGCATCTCCTTACAAGGTATATCAATCGATACCCATAGTTCAAAGTGACTAACCTAGTTGATTCTACCATAGCTCTCCCAAGTCATTATGGTTCACAACACATTTTAATATTTCACTTGGTCATAATAAAAAGTAAATGAAGATCTGAAGGTTAATCATCACATTCAATAATTGAAAGTAATTTAGAAACACTTTCCATTCCTATACAACCTACTTAATCATAAAATGGAAAGGTTAAAAAATCTACTCAAGTAGCATGAGAAAAACACCATATAGATTCATTGAAATAACAGATATCCAATATCCAATTGTTAAAAATGAAATACAACAAAAAAGATAAACAAGACTTATCTTTCTTTCCTTTATAATGACTTTAAGATGCCAAATCAATGCTCCTCTAGATTTATAGGTTGCTGCTGCTGAAGACTCTTGCTATTCTCTGCACTAGGAGAAGAAGAAGAAACTCTACATAAAACTAAACCCTCAAATGACCGACCCTTATCAATCTTAAATCCTACCTACATTAATCCTCATAAGTGATCTCATAAATGTATATCTAGACTCATATATCATAACATAAATCCACTCTAGGTCCTCTTATACAACTCTCACGATGGGCTTTTCGAGTTATCGAAACTGTTCCAGGTAGTTGTTAGTGCCTAGGTACCTATCAACTGAAGCCTAGGCGCATTCTCTCTGTTTGTTGTAGAAGGAATGAGTGCCTAGGGTCTGGTGCCTAGGTGATAGTACTACGATACCTAGGGGCGTAGTGGTTGGTGCTTAGGTACCAACCTCTTTGGTTGTCCAAGAAAGGAGCTGGCTCTTAAGCACTTATGGTTTGGGTTCCTAGATGTTAGTCCTCAATAAGCTCCTTTTGTTCCAAGTCTCTTACACATTTCTTCACTTCCATTACTTGTTGTATCTGTAAGAAAAACATAAAAATATATTTCTTTAAAGTGCAAACTCATTTATAAAATATGTAAATCATAAATAAATACTAACATACTTATCTACACATCAAAATTCCTTTAAACTTAAAGGTGTCCAAAAGTAACACTACAGCTTAAATACCAATTTAATTAACTTATAAGAGTGGGTTTAATAAGCAAATTATCAACAATCATACTCTAAGTGATTCATAGTGATGAAAGTACAACTCGCTAGCAAAAAAGTCTGTACTAAATGTATAAGAAACTTTGCATCCACTTAAGAAAATCTGACTTCATATTTACTTCAAAAAGAAATCAACAAATTTTAAATAGGGTACACTAGATGGTAAATAAATAGCATTTAAGAACTTCCTTTAAAAGGTTTACCAATTTATCATAAACATTAATAAAATTAGGAATGTAGTGGAGTAGAGACTTTAAAAAGAATATAGTGAAACCAATTTTTGGTAAGGCTTGTCGACAAGCTTCTCCTCATTTTAAATATTCTTATATACTCAGTTTTCTTTCTTTAGGATGAATGTTCGAATCCTTAACATAACATTATGAGGATCAGCTTCAACATTGAAGATGGAATGATAAATGAGAGAGCCAATATCAATAGATTTCATGGTTTGAATACAAAAGTTGAAAGAGGTTATATCCCTATTGACCTCACTCAGGTTGGTATAAGGAAGTAGTTTAGTAGAAATAAAGTAGTGCTAAGCCTTCAAGGCTGCATTTAACTTGAATGAAGGATAATTAATTTTATGATCATTTATAATTTTCCAAGCCCCCTACCATCAATCAAAAATCTGATAATCTCATCTAAATCAGAATATGAAGGAATGAAGCTAGAGTAAAAACTCTTTAGACACATCTCTCAAAGAGAATTACTCATTGATACAAGAAGGAGAGGAGCCAACCTAATTCTCTCTTACAAAAAGTAAATCATCAGATGCCTCGAGATGATTGTCATAGAACTCTCACACTACATAAATCACAGCTACAGAGGTGTTATAACAAAAAAATCCTCTCAATGTCGATTCACTATCATCTTCTCAACGACACCCCTAGAGTTGTTGAATCTACATTCAACAATCAACTTCTTTGCCCTCAGCTTTGAAGCTTATAAATTTCTTCTTGTTAAAAGAAGATTTAGATTTATCGACATTAGCTCTGGGAGCCATTAAGAATTATTAAAGATAAAAATCACAAAGAAAAAATGATTAAAATATAATGTGGATGCAATCAAGATGCAAATCAGGAGTTAAATAAAAATTTTCCTCAATATCTTCAACCCAAGCTCTCACTAAAAATAAATTTAAAAATCTAAGATGAGAATTGAAGGAGAAGGTCAAAGGAGTGAAATTTTCTATGTAGGAGAGATTTCTGCTCACTAGAACCTCTTGGATCAATAAAAATTGAAAGAAAATGAAGAGCCCTAATTTTTGCCTCTCGATCGCTGAAGAATAAAGAGGGTAGAAAATATGCAAAATGGGGTTGAGCTGGCCAATTTTCGGATTAATAACCGAAACAACCAGGGCGGTGCCTAGGTGCTGCGATAGTAGTTCCTAGGCACTGCTTTCCTATATTGTCACTTAGGCTCCCAAGTGGACGACACCTAGGCGCCTATACCAAAATTAGTCATGGTCACTTGATTTGTAATATTTGTCGCCCATAAGTTCTTAATCGCATATAATATGGATACCGATAATACCCTATAGCTAAAGATAAATATGATTACTTATTCTCCTTCTTATCACATATCTCTTCTCTTCTTCCAAGTTTCCAATAGAATCCTCCTCTATTGACTGTCAGGTGCTTTCATGTATTTGGTAAGGAAAATATACTGAGAACCCAATAAGATTGTTATTTCCAATCTATTGGTTTCACCAATATATCTCTAACTGATAGGCTAGATAGCTAGTGAACTAATCGAATTGGCTTATATTTTGCCAATCCTCATGTGCTAACCTGCCTCTTAAAATATACACCTTGACGTGTACATAAGAGGAATCATCCGCCAAACCGTCTAATATTTAAATAATAGAGACCATCTTTATAGAAGAATAGGGCCAGAAATAAGCAGTAAAGAATTAAGGACCTGTCCCATGTCTAAAGTCACTTTGTCTCCCAACATTTGATTAAGAAATTGGTTGTAAAGGATGCAGTTAATCCTTCTACTACAAAAGACATGCGAGAGTTCAGGGACAACGAGAAGATAAGGATAAATGCCCTGACCCAAGGGAAATTTTTCTTCAAGTCACACTCTCTTTCAATTTTTAAAGGTTTTCACATTGGCGATGGTTAAAGTTGCACTTTTTTTGCTAGATCCGAGCTCCAACCTTGTAATGATGAAGATGGATTTGCCTTTTATCCACAAAGAGAGATTCTCTCCTTGTTCGAATGAGAAATCAACCTTTCATCCAAGAAGCACCTCATATAATAAATTTTAGTGTCGACCGATGCCCTGAACCACTGCTCCACTATGTCGGTCCGAACCCTAGTTTTCTTAAAACATGTGTGGGAGGGTTATATTACTGTCTTTGACCACAGGAGGCTCTGAATGGATGGGGCATGGTCTTAAAACACTAAAATGAGCAACAAATGTGTCTTATGTCAAAAGTAACGTCACTTAACAACGAGCTCTCCCGAATAAGGATAATACCAACCCTAGTTCCGTGCTTGAAACATGTGCCAGAAGGTCCTTTTGCATGCCTTGAACTATAGGTGGCTGTGAGTGAGCAAAATATAGTCTCGTAGCATTTATGTGGACATCCCATCCCACACATACGACATCAAAATTTGATGCCAACACGGGACAATAAAGCAAAATCACTTCCAAATATTTTGAAATTTAAAAGTTATGTTTCAAGATAAAAATAAGAAGTATTCTATCATTATAAAAATTTTTTATGTACATGATATTTATTTAGGATTGATCTGTCAAATCAAATTATAGTACTAAACTAGAACAAATTGTTTACCGATTAATGAACCAAATTGAGCTAGCCTAATGATCAGCTATCAACCTCCACACATTCGGTGTCTAGAATTGATTGCCAAATATGACACATAAACTTGTAAAAGATTTTAGCTTTAGCGATGCTAGAGCATGATTGATGAGCGACGTGATTTTGTCACTAGAACTCGTGTAAGAACCCATTTCATAGTCATCAATAGCCTAACTCATATTTATCAGTATATTCTCAAGAATATAACGTTATATGTGCAATAAGTTTGAGTATGCCAACTTTACGACCAATGTAGGAATCTAGAAACTGTCAATATAGCCAATGAGGTTCATAGGTTGATGTGGAGCAGAATTGATTTTAGGCTTTTAACCGGGGAACATTTTACATACATACCACTTCATTCCTATATATTTACATATCTAACACCTAAACTTTGCTTTTTTTTACATTTATATCAACTAAAATTTATTATATCGAATCAAAAACACTATAATTTTAACTTTTGAATAGTAAAATGTACCTTTTCATGCGTAATTAAAGTGATATGTATGTAAAAATTGAAGTTTAGGAGTTAGATATGTAAATACTTAAGAATTGGATGGTATGTATGTAAATTTTACTTTTTAATTTATATTATCGTATTTATTTTAGGAGCAAATTTTTTGGGTGCATTTTTAAGCATTTTTTATTTTTTTTTAAATAAATTAACTTATTTTTAAAAATACTTAAATTAATTTTTATATATTCTCAGTGCTTTTAAAAATAACCACCACTAAAGCATATGTTTTATTTCAAAGCACAACATAAATAAAAAAAAAAAAATAATAATAGAAGTAATCCCAAATGGCACCAATACCAACAAGAGTTTTTTTATTTAATCAGTTACCATGGGCTTGTTTGGGGTAATTTTATTTTTGTTTCTAATTTTACATTAAAAACATGTTTACTTTGTATTTTTTTTTTGCATACTTTTTATTTTTTTAAAATAAACTGTTATATTTTAAAATAATTAAAATATCTAAAAATTATTTTGAGTATTTTTAATTAGAACAGAAGATATTATAACGCACCAAAAATATTTATTTTCAATTAAGAATATATACAAAATAGAATTAAAAAAAATAAAACTAAAAGTGAAACAAAATGGCCCCTAAAATCTACAAAAACTTGAAATAATTACAAACACTAATTCTTCTTCTCTCTTTTTTTTTTTTAAATAAAAATGGCGACTCGTGACTCCTTATGCGTTAATATAAAAGAATGTTACAAAATTGGGGAGGAAAGAGGTTCCCCACTAAAAATAAAAAGAAATACATGAAGTCCTAGGGGTTCCTCCTTCCGCATTACTACACACAAAAAAGAGAAAAAAAAAAAGAGCAAAAAGGAAATCAATTATACCCAACCAAAGAAGTATATCCCATATGAACATGTAAAAACAGTGCAAAAAAAGAGGTGGTAGTTGTAAAGCCAAAAAAACTTCGTGGAAGCTGGCTAGAGTCCAAACCGAGAACATCCAAAGAGTAAAGAAACTACAGCTCAAAACCTGTGAGAGCATCAAAAGAGCAGGGTAACAACCTCTGAGATCCTGTGAGAGAGACCTATAAAAAAATCAAAAGCAACATGGTGGCAGTGCATTAAGGTAGTAAGCCATAAAAACCAAATGTAGTGTCTGCTGCAAGAAAAGTAAGAACCGAGGCAATACTGTAACCAGTCAATCCTGAAAGACAAAACCGGGAAAGCAAACATAAGGAGCCATGGGCCTCCAAACGAAGAAGAGTTCATATCATTCAAAATATTGGAGCCATGGGCTCTAAAAGATGATGTGGGGTCTTTAGTAATGAGTGCAACCAATTATCATAATTAGTATAGGAAGAGAGGCTAAAACTCCTAGCTAACAGAAGCAACAAAGCAGTTGCAGGGAGAGAGAACCTCGTAAATACCCAGCTTACATCAACCAAGAGGCAACCACAGAAAAAGTAGTTGCAAGGAAATAATATCCCGTAATAACCTAGCAATCAACCACAGGCACCTCAATAGTATGCCAAATAATGTAGCCCATACTGAAGTTAAAAGTCTGCTTATAAGAGACAAAGTAAAAGGGGGACATCCCCAGCTTCCAAACCAACTCACCATCTTGATAAATAGTAGCCTTGTCAAGGCTAATCTCTAAATAAATAAAGTTTCCCTTAGTGCAATCCATGCCAAAAGAAAATAGAAGATTAAATAAAGTAAAGCAAGACAGCACCATCCAAAGGCCCCCTATCCTGAAGAACTTAAAGAAATAGCATTGGAAGTAGGTTAGGCAATGAATCCATTCTTAGTAACTCCAGCACCCATATAAAACAAATGCCAAGTGCCAATCCCAAATGAGAAAAAGGTAATTTCCCTCAAATAATAACGTGAAAGAAATATTTTTGTAGTCACTTTGCAAAGCAACGTGCATAGAAATCTGCAATAAAGCAATAAAGCAAAGAGGATCGAAAAAAAAGCCCTAACAGTCAAGACCATTTGGTCACAAATAGAAACCACCACCTTCGTAAAAACTAAACCAAAATGCCAACAACAATGTAACCAGTCAACCACAATCTAAAGCCAGTATACAAAAACGCTAAGCCCGTATATAGGGGTCATCCAAAATATCACAATGAATTAAATTGTAAGGAGGGGGAGTAAGAGTGTCACCAATGATAATACCAAGATGCCCCTTTTTGGCTAACCAATCCACAGACACGTTACCTTCTCGGTTAATAAAAGTAAATTGAATTGAATATAAGGGGTATCTTGGTATATAGGGGTCTTCTACCATTTTCAGGTTGAAGCAAATTATAGGCACCACCAGTAGCTTTGGCAGCTTTAAGAAAGTTAGCCACAATGAGAGCAACAAGATTATGAGGCGTGTGAGGAGAGCTTTCATATTTATGGCTATTTCTAGCCATACAAATGAACTAGAGGACAATAAAAGGAAAATAGGAAAGCTTGGTTGGAGAGTGCTAAAAATTTTTCCAAGTGTCAACAATACGTTTAAGACGTAAATTAGTATGCCATCATATGCTAAAATAGCATCCCAATCGTTGCCAAACTTCTCTAGCAAATGCACAGTCATAAAAAATATTAGCGGAAGATTCGACCTATATCTTACAAATATAGCAAAAAGAAGCAATCCTCAAACCCTTCATTTTAGGAATATCATCAAGGGGGAGGAAGTTATGAAACAATCTCCAAATAAAGAAATATATAGAAGGAGAGAAAAACTGGTGCCAAATATATTTACTCCAATTCCACTGAGGGTAGTTGTATAAATGAGAGTAAATCCTTTTAGTGATGGATACTGTAGAGTGAATTTTCCACATAGGAAGATCCTTAGTATCAGATTTAATTGGGATATTAGTAATAGAAGGAGCCACCTCTCTAATTAAAGACCACAATTTAGGAATGTTTCAACTCCCATCAATCCAACAATCCAAAACAAGAAGATCATCTTCAAAAGTAGAGTGAGGCAAGTTCGACAACAGAGAAGTACCCCAATGATCAATCAAAGAAGAAATTTTCCCATCTCTCGCAACCTAGAAAATGAATTGAGAAGCCACATTATAAGCAAGAGTGATGGCCTTCCAAATTTTAGAGTCTCTAGTTTTTCAAGTGACAGTGGAAGGATGAGTAAATGTGCAGTATTTATGATGCAAGAATTGAGAACATAAGGAATCTCTAGCTCTGAATTTGTACCAAAGTTTGCACAATTTTATTACAATAATATCATGAAGGGTTTTAAACCCAAGCCCTTCTGAAGAACACAACTTACAACCCTTCTTCCAGTTAGCCCAAATCGTAGAAGATCTATTGCCTCGCCAAAGAAACTTGTTAAAAAGAACCTCAAGAGTTGTCTGGGTGCTCTTCTTAATTTTAAGCACCTACATAGAATATAAAGGAATGCTACATATCACACTTTTAAGAAGAGTGAGCCTACCTCCATTAGAAAAAAATGTATTTCTCCAATCATTGATTTTGGATTTAATTGTGTCCATAACATCATCCATTTGAATTTGTTACTTTCTCCCCCTTAGCAGGTTCACCCCAAGGTACTTAAGAGGAAGCTTAAGAGGAAGCTTTGCAATTTTAATTTTATAACCAGTGTAATAAGAGGCCAAAGTTTCAATATTATTATTAACCTTATTACTAAAGTAAATAGAGCATTTAACCAAGTTAAAGTGAAGGACAGATGCATCCTGAAATTCCTTGAGCAAATTCATTGCTGCTTTGATAAATTACTTACTAGCATTAGAGAATAAAATTGCATCATCAGCATAAGCAAGGTGACTAATGGTAATTTGCGATTTATGAGAGTATTTAAAATGAAGACGAGTCAGATTCAATTTGTTGATAAGCCTTAAGAGATAATCAAAAGTAATAATAAAGATGGTAAGGGAGAGAGGTTCACCCTGCTTAATGCATCTAGAAGCAGAAAAATAGCCATAAAATTTACCATTTATAATTACACTATAATGGTTATTGGCTAACCATCTTTCAATGAGTAAGAAAAATTCTCCTTTGAGAACTTTAGCTTCAAGAATGTTAAGAATGAAGTCCTAACTGATAGTATCAAAAGCTTTCATGATTTCAAGTTTAAAGACCATATTACGTCCTCTACACTTCTTATCGAGGGCTTCAATCAATTCTTGAGCAAGCAAGATATTATCTATAATATCTCTACCTTTTATAAAAGCCGATTGTTAAGGAGATATAAATTGTGAGAGATGAGGCTGCAACCTATTAACTAAAATATTACTCAACACCTTAGAGATAACAATAGTTAGGGAGAGAGGACGAAAGTTATCCCAAGTAATTTTGTCATTTCCTTTAGGAATCAAAACAATACAAGCATAATTGAAATAATTACCTGGGTCTTCCCAAAAAAAAAAAAACTTTGAATAGCATTAACCACCTGTTTCTTAATGATGTCCCAGCATTTGACATAAAAAGAGGAGGAAAAACCGTCAGGACCAGAGGACTTGTTGGAGTTTATGGACTTGAAAGTAGAAAGAATTTCATTTTTGTCAGGAACCTGTGCTAAAGAAAGGCTATTAATGTAGTCAAAATCATCCACAAAAACATTAGATTCAACATGAGTGATAATAGGGTTATGTTGATAAAGCTCAGTAAAGTAAAGCACATCACTATCCCCAATATCATCCAAATCAGTTAAAGTTTGACCTTCAACAATTTTAATCTTCATGATGCAATTCATGTTCCTTCTATGCTTTAAAGTGGCATGAAAGTAGTTAGTGTTTCTATCACCAGTAGTAAAGTGAAGTTCATTGGCTTTTTGTTGAAGTAAAGCTTCTTCTGTATTTAAAGCTTTTAATAAAGTCAAATGAGCATGAGCAGTAGAATTCACAATATTAAGGGTACAGATCTCCTAAGATTCTAATTGATCAGCCACAGTTTAAGCCTCCAAAAATTTATTGTGGACACTACCAAAGACCTGATGGTTCCATTTACGAGATGAGCATCCAATTTTTTATGCAATTGTCAAAGAATAAACCAAGGAGAACCAACACCATCGTACTTCCAAATCTATTGCACAATACTAAGGAAGGTATCATGAGAAGTCCAAATGTTAAGAAATTTAAATTTAGAAATAACAGGCTTATCAATAAAAGCAAGAGTAAACAGAATAGAATTATGATAAGAAGAAACGTAGCTCAAATGTTGGACTTTAGGGATAAATAAGTAACTAAGAACAGCCGAGTTAGCCAAGAAATGATCAAGCCTTTGATGAAGAAACCCTCTCCTCTAGGTTAAAGGAGAACCAGAGTAGCCAAAATCAAAAAGACCAGCTCCAACAATAACATTAGAAAATCGATTAAGAAGAGAAATATCACATCTGCCAGCACCTTTTTTCTCAGACGACTTCATAATCATATTAAAATCTTCTCCAACAAACATGTTTTCAAAGATGGGACCACCCAAAATTTCAAGCTTCTGCCAAAGTAAGAATTTTTTTTGGTAAAAGAAGCTAGCATAAACAAAAGTGCCCCATCTATGAAATTGCTCCATCCGAAAATGAGTAAGGACAAATTTCTCCTCATCTTTAACAAATAGATAAAGTAACTTTGCGTTTCCAAAAGACCTAAATCTTGTTATTCTTATTGCAGTGAGACTGAAAACCTTTGAATTTATGCAAAATCTTGCTTTTATTAACATGAACAAGGGGCTCCAAAATGGCAAAAATAAAAATTTTATGAACCCTAAAAAAATTTTTAAGTCTATTAAGGAAGGAAGGGTCTGCCACTCCCCTAATATTCCAGATCATGATATTAAACATTATGTCTTAAGTCTGCCCTCCTAGAAAACCTAGAAGTGTTGCCTAATTGTTCTCCATCCGAATAATAAATACCTTCCTGAATAATATTGCCAACATTCAAGCTTAAGAGTTCATTATTCCTTTTAGCTTTTTTTTTTGGCATACTTTTGTAACTGCCACTCACCCTCCGAAGAGGTATGGGCAAGTTGAAGAGGGTCTTGTGAGGTTTCTTTGGGTGTGGGAGGAAGTGAAACTCGTTCATTATGTTGTCCCTGATTGTCAACCATGTTATCCCTGGTAGGATTAGCAGTAGTATAAGTAATAGGAATATTACAGGTAACAACTAACTGTGGTGGAGCGGATTCAGAAGCATCAACATTGCCATCACTCTCATTATGTTGGGATTGCACTTGTATAGCATCATTAGTTAACGAAGCAACTATAGATGGTTCAATATTTTGTAAAGACCTCTCGTTTTCTTTTTCTTGTTCAATTATGACAAGGGGATTAGATGGTTTAATAATATTGCTGAGAGAAGGAGGTTTCTTGCCAAATGGTGCTTTAAGTTGGGGATTTAGACGATAACAATTAGAGGTGTGGTGGTCAAATATAGAACAATGGGTGCAATATGGGGAATGCCTCTCAATTTCAACTGGTTGCCAATATCTCTGATGTTGAGATCCAATCCAAATCTCATCACAAAAGGGCTGAGTTATGTCTTTTTTCACTAAAACACGAGCCTCAGATGGTCTAGTAAGATAGAAAGTTGCACTATCCATTTTTAATGGTTTACCGTAAGCAGCCACAAGAGAAAACAGAACCTCGTGGTTAAATAAGTGTAACTTGAGCCCAAGAAAACGAATCCAAACCGGTATAATAGGAAGTTCTAATTTCAGATCAAAATTAAAGGACCATTTGAGGAATTTCATAACACGATTTCAATTTTCAGAAACCTATTTGCGAAGCATCGTATAATCTTCATCATTAGCTAACTGTATTAGAATATTTTTACCATCCAACACCCTAACTTTTCACCATCCCCTCAATTTAAGCATTTCAAACTCTTTCTTGATAAGTTCAAGTGTCGGATGCCCATAAGAAAATTTTCCAACCAAAGCCAAACGGCAAAAGGAAGCCAAAATGTTCGATTCAACATCAGAAATAAACATTGCCAGTTTGCCATTTTTTTTTCAAGTTTCTTAACAAAATAATATTCTCTGCCATTAAGGGAATCATGGAAACCTTGTGGGATCATAAAGAAAACAGGAGAGCCAGATGTCGCACCGTCTCCCTCTAAAACCGCCTCGACAAAGGAATGAGAGGCAGGCGACATAGCGAAAAAAAACTTAAGCACGAAAGAAAAAAACCAAACAAAAGAAAGATTTCACCAGCCATTGAAAAGAGAAGGGAGCTCGAAATCATCCAGGCTGACAGAGCCGAAACGAACCCTAGACGCCGCCATTAGATTATGATATATATATATATATATATATATATATATCTTCTTAATTGTAAAAGTTTTATGCCTGAAAGGGAAATTAAATTACCAAAACCCAATAAAAATTTTAGCTTCAGGTTCATGAGGCCTAGAAGCAAACTTTAAATCATTTGATGTAACGCTTGAGCAATTGTATTTGAAATATTTTAAGAAATATATGATCATAAACTAAATAAATAAACAATAACATGCAATTTCAATGATTATGATTTCTCAATTTCTGCATCCCCATCCAGACAAAAAAAGTCCCGCAAATATCTATTTGTGCACCAAAAGCTCTTATAAATCAGGTCAAACATTGTAGAAACCACCTTTACTCGTCAAAACAAGGACTATCTCATACTACCGGTTCAAGATTGGTCACACGGCATTCTTGTTGACTTTTTATTCATTCTTTATCTACCTCATTTTATATAGCTTATTTCTAGCATTTTTATATTTTTGTGTATCTCATTTAGCTACTAGTTAGAGTTTATCACTAATCATAAAATCTCACATTTAAGACTAAGGATCCGTTTGGGGCAGCTTATAAGTACGGGGTGTTTTTGAAAATGTCGCGGTACCGTTTGGATCGCACGTTTTACTTGCTTATCCGAAACTGCGGTTGAATCTTTACACTAAATGTTGGCTGCGGGTTGAACCCTCAGTGGACCCGCGGGTCGCGTTTCAAGATGAGCTGCTTATCCTGAAATGTACAAGCTGCCTTACACGCACCCTTAGTGCCCGTTTTGGGCAGCTTATAAGAGCGCAGATGTTTTTGAAGACGCCGATGTACCGTTTGGATCGCACGTTTTACCCGCTTATTCGAAAACGCGGTTCCGTTTCTATACTAAACACAGACCGCGGGTCGAACCACGCAGTCGACCCTCGGGTCACGTTTCAAAATAAATTGTTTATCCTGAAACGCACTTGCTGCCCCAAACAGACCCTTATAACAAATAACATTTGCTAAGTTACGAATTTGTTATTTTTTAAAAAATAAAATTTGGGGTTACATAATTTTTTTTAAATATGTTAGTACGAAAATATAATAATGTTAGATTTAACATTAATGGCAAATGAGGACACTTTGAAAAAAGACAAGATTTTGTGAAATTGGTCCAGCCTGAGAAGACTTCTAAGCCTCGAAGATAAGCATGATACAAGATTTTCAAAAATTAAAAGTTTATATAAATTTCACGCATTTTTTTTTTATATATTTATATATCTAACATATAAAAATTTTAAAATTCTAACTAAAATATCAAAATTCATAAAAAAAAACTCGACCCATATTTTTCATTTTTGTGAAATTATTTGTGGCACGCATAAGTAAGCATGCAATTGTCCCTTGATATTCATATTTACTACACATTAATATATTAAAAAATCTCTACATAAAATGTGCAACACTTTTAAAAAATTAGGTATAGTGATTGTTGAATCCAAAACTTGTCCTGACGCCCGATGAATAGAGCATTGTAGAGAAGAGTGAAGCATAGAGAGCACACTAATGAATAGTAAAATTGCATAACATTTACTCATGAAATGAGCCCCTTATTTATAAATAATCCCACAATTACATCGGTACCCCTTGCCAAATAGGGAGATTGGTGTGTGTGTATGGGGGGGGGGGGGGGGTTCAGTAGTAAACATTAACAAGGCTGGGAGCTGGAAAATGAGTCAAGTCAGGTGTATAGCCCGCACGACCATCACTTGGGGATTGGTTGAATAATGCAGACTGTCGGTCAGATGTTCAAGCGGCCATTATTATCCGTTGTTCGGTCCGTGTGGTGAATCCTATCGAATCAGTTGTGCAGAAATTTCGTCGGGATACCATTGGAACAAGTTGTTGATTATCACCTCATGTGAAGGTTAGTTGTCACCAGACGAACATGATCTAGGCAGTCTAAAACAGACCCTTAATTTTCTCTTTGCGGGCCGTCACCTGCGACGTCCTCTTCTACATGATTGTTAGACCCCTTTGAAATTCATGTTGTCGCATTCTTCATGTATTGATATGATGTTAAATATTTGAGCAGCACAAATATAAAAACAGTTTAATTGTTGAATATATAAAGATGTTAGAATTGATTGGCATACATGTAAACGGCCCAAAATAATAATTTGTATACAATAATTTACATCAAGAATATTTATGCAAAAAAGACTTCTCGTAGGAGCGGATTTATTCTCAAAATGGACTGGAGCGAAAGCTCTGTTTTGGATCATTATAGAGAACATCCATTTAGATGGACCTGATCTACTAATATGGTCTGCTACTCATCATCAGCACGTACAACAATACATAGTTCGCGGATAAGAAAATCAAAGACTTCTGCCAGAACCAGGTAATAAGTTTAAAATTCACCCCAGTTCATCATCTCTAGATAAACGATCAGGTCGAGATGGCTAACAATATCATTTCAAATCTTCTAGGGAAGAAAGTCAAGAGAGCGAAGGGAAGCTGGGTAGACATAGTCATGTCCGTCTTATGAGTCGTTTGAAAGACTATACCACTACAATCGGGCAAATGACATTTATGTTATCACATGGGATGGAAGCTATGTCACGTGCCTAGTAAAATCACCATAGCCAAAGGGCCCTTATGGGCTCAATATTCAACAAAGATCTATCAGAGTGGCTAGAAGTAGAATACGAAGGAGTAATGAACTCACTTGACCTGGCGGAAGAATTCAGGCGAAGTAAGCACATTGGTAAGAAGAAGTCAAAAGGAGAGCCGCTCAATTTTGCAACAAGCATGTTTGAGAGAAAACTTTTGTTCCCAGAGACCTGGAGCTAAAGAAGGTCGATCCAGTAGTTCACGGACATGCTGTTTGTAAGCTAAACCAAATGTGGTGTGCCCTTGCATCATTGATGGGAGAACAGGATCTGCAACAGATAAGTTGAAGCTCCACGTTGAGAATGAAGTCCCCTGGACCTAAAGCAGGGATGATTTTAAAAGATTCTTTCCTTCAAAAATTTTTATTTCAAACATTTATAATAAAAAGCATTTTGTTTACATTCACCTATGATTTTGAATTCTAAACTTGACTTCCTTTCTGCAATTTATGTGACAATGATGTTGGTACCCCCGTGTCAATAAAAATTGATTACGTAGGAAAACATTTCATTTCTCTAAGCAGAAAGGGTTACTTTTGTTGAAGTGTTAAAAAGGAAAAATATTTTTCATTTACTATGTAAATTTTTACATTGACTAATTTATCAGCTGATAAGGCAAGAAAATATCCTGTCAAAGAACAAAAAATTACAGGAATACATTGGAAATGAAAATAACAAAGAAGATGAACCAAATTGACCATAGATCCAGCGTAGCTACCAGTTTTGTCCCCCCCCGGCTGTGCAGGTTTTCCATTACCATCTTCCAAATCAGAGATGAGGGTAGAAAACTGTCTCATGTCCGCCCACTTGGATTCAACCAGCCCACCTTGATGAAGCGCTCAGCAGCCACGACCATTTGACATGGCCGTAGAGCGCTTCAACGTGCTCCTCAAGACTCACCATCTTAGCGAATCTCTCCTTCAAATTTTAATTTTCTTCAATCGGAGCTAAATACTATCTTTTCACATTTCTCCACTTCCTTCTTCCAAGCCCTAGTTGATTCCTAAAAACCTCTTCTTAACAAGGGCAAGTGCAACTTCCACCATATGCTTGTCCGCGACGGCTTCAAACATCAAGTCATCGACCGCCACTTTCTACATATCCATCTTGGAGGGGGTTTTTGACAGTAAGTGGGCAGTTGACCAGGACAACAAATCAAACCAGTCACAAATCTGACCAAGGACTGTGGTCCCCTTCCTCCTCAGCATAGTGTCAAGGTGTTGAGGACAAACCACTTCCGTCAGAAGGTAAGTGTATCTGAAGTGTCAGACGTGTCCCCAACTGGCGCGTCCAAGTACCAATCCCTCCCAGTATCCATCATGGTGAAACAAATGATAGACTTGGACCACACATTATTATTCCCCTTCAAGAAAGGTTCCCATCTCAGAGGAGAAACATGAATCCTCGATAGAGTAGGGGGTGGCAAAAACTTACAACTGCCAAAGCTTCTCTCTCCAGGTGGGGAACAACTCTTTCTTGAGGCTCAACTTTGGGTCAATCCTCAGCTTTTATGTTAGAATCCACCTCCACAGAAGATGGTTGGCATGCCACAACTCTCACACATTCATTGACAAAAGATACATCAAGTGTCATTTGTCTCCTGAATTCTCTGGTCGAGGATGCTCCTCCATCAAGCTTTGAGCCTTAGGGCTATGGACTAGAACGAAGCCCCCTGGTGCACTCGAGAAGTCCCGACACGTATCCATGAATGGTTAATTAATAGTTTTGATGTGAAAAAAATAAGGAAAGAGAGAAGAAAAGTCTGTTACTAATGTCGGGAATATCCAACGACCAATTAAGAGACGACGCCAATCATGTTTTGGAAAACCTTAGCCCTCTGCTACTTTTCGTCAGACTTAGGGTCTGTTTGGGGCAGTTATAGATTATTTATAATCTGTTGATAAGCATATTATTCTGATAATTTGATAATCTGCAGATTATCAAGATAAACTGGCTTGTTATTTGAGTCAACTTATTCATAACAACTTACTGACAACTGTTGTTAGATAAATGATCATTATGCCCTTATTTGATAAATTTGTTTGTAACAAAACTATATGGGGAAAATAATAGATAAAACAAAAGCCTCAAACTATTACAGATCATTTTAAGAAAATAAAATATAGTGCACATTATTTCGTGAGTATCAAAAGAAATAAAATAAAGAGAAATACAATTACGAGTGAAAGTGAAAATATTAAAATGTTCAATTTAAAACTCTGACACCATCTGTCATCAGCAGCACTGTCCTCCTGGGAAACCATCGTACCACGATCACTGTCGGCTGGGGAGTATGTCAGAATGTTTTCTCAACGAAAGAAACCACATCGTGCTGAAACAGCCCTCTGATAACCGTAGAATTGTCTCCTATTACTATGAGGCTGGCGTTACATGAGTAAGGGAGCCGGTAGTCCGGAGTAACACAACACAACTTGAGAGGTACTTGAAATCCTAAATCTCATGCTGCTACTGAGATAAAACAAAAAAAAAATCATTTGTCAGATCATAAAATTAAATTAAGTTTTATACAACAAAAATAGAACTGAAAAAAATGAAAACCATAGAATTTCTTAATAGAACCATAATATTCAAACTCATTTTACAATCAAATACATAAGAAATAAACCTAGAGTTTAATAAATAAAGAAACAAGGTTGAATCAACATCCAGAAATAGCATGTGCAATAGACTCCCTCAAAGCAGCCATCTCGGTAACACCTTTACCGTCCAGAGATTCAAATTCATTCGACTTGATCTCATCCTCAGGTAATCATTGGCCAACTAGAGATTCTGAAGGATCTGGAGTGACATGTATCTGCTAATTGTTTCTGAGGAATGTTGGAACCGCTCCCTCTAACTGATTTGTTCTATGAGAGAATATATAATGTTATAGCTAACACATCTCTTGTGGTCATTCTAGATGAACCTTGGAGGTCGTGGTTAAGGCATAACTCGTGAAGGAGATCCATAAAAGTGGTTGCAGTCATTTGAAAAATTTGTTGAACCTTATTGGGTGTCCTACAAGCATTTCACCCACCCATTTGTCCCCAACATAAGAGGATGTGACGCGTGGTATCCATCTAGTGTTGGTGCAATAGTATTCAAACAATAATATTACAATTGTTGCATCCCACGCCATTCTTTTATGGCATTCTTGTTGTGGATCCATCCTGAAAGGAGAAATGTATTAGGAAAAGCGATGACAGATGAATGTAATAGAAATAAGATCGAGAATTATAAAGCATCAGATAAGAAATTTCATAAAAATGCTTAGATAAAATTACATAAGAGAAAAATCTAACGACAACATAATATAAAACAGACTCATTTCTCTACTAAAACACGCAAATATTCAATGCATAGCTCAGGTCGCAGCGCCATAAACATTTTCCTATGAGTAAGGTCTTCAAGTTTTTTAACACATTTTGCATGAAAGCGCATATCAGCAACTACATCAAGAATAACATCCAAAATGGCAACGCAATCTAATATGGTGCTGTCAGAGGGCAGAGATGCAAAAGAAACAATCAATTGATTGAATGAGTTTTTTAGAAAAGCGTCTTTTTCTTTCTTCTTCCTGCCAAGCCTAGGCCTCTTGGACAGGAAACTAGACTCCTCCATCTCCTTTTGGTTAATACTAGGCCCTTCTTCATCTGCTATAGCATGTTCTGGTAGCAAGACATCTGGTATTCCTGAAAAACCCAACTCACTTGGGTTGAAAGCATGCTTTCCCGTCGTGACAACACCCTTAAACCTGATGTCCAGTTTTTCTTCGAACTCTGGATCAATGCCGCGCTGCTTATATTTTTTGGATGTTGGCATGGCCTGTATCGTTTAATGGAAGGAGGGGGGTTTAGTAAATAACCAAAAAATAAGAGAATAAACAAAATGAGAGTGTATTTATTACCTCCAACCTCTCAACCCACCATTCATCTGCAACACCGAATGTTCGCTTAATGGGATCCCAACCCAACCTGATAGATCCACGTTTCAGCTCCTTCTAAAATTTCCACTCTTTTTTCAACTGATTTCATTTATTTTTGAATTTCAGCCTGTCATAATCCCTTCCCGTCAATTCTTTGAATCTTTTTGCAATATTTTGCCAACCTTACTTGTTGAAATACGTGGTTGGCCTATTTTCAATTTCAATTTATGTAATACAGAGATTGCAAAAAAATATTCGTAACTTCCTTATCCCACATAGCTGACGGACCACCTTCATTCGTCTTAGCCATGTTGGAACTATATGAAGAATTTTTGGTTAAACAAAGGAACTTAACATATATTATCATCATATTCCAAGCTAACACGCATTAGAAAATCTCATATATGCATGTATCTAGAAGGCAAATCTACTTAGCATGATGATAATCAAGGCACTGAAAACATTGAACAAGTAATTGCAAAGCTATTGTAACAATATTCTGTTAAAAATGATGCCATTTGAAATGCATATTATGATATGCATCATATACACCTAGATTATGATACACATCATTTGAAAAGCACATTTGATATGCATCATGAATAGAGGAACTTAAAAATGATGCCATTTTGAACTATATCGATTGTTCGCTTAAAAATGATGCCAATTGAAACAACGTTTGTTAGAAATGGTATTTATCAGGCCCAAGAAGCCTTTGTGATTATCCCCCATGATGCCATTTGAAATGCACAGAAAACCCTGTTATAAATAAAGCTTTATATGCTGAGGAAACCATGTTAAAAATGAAGGGCCATCATATACATAACCATCATATACATAACCAAAATCAGGGAGACAGGAACAGTTGCAGCCTTAACTGCTCCTTAACCAGTTTGATATGCTCCTTAACTTGTGAATAGCATTTGAAAATTCAAATTCTGAAACAAAACAAGCATTATACATAACATTATACTTCCTGAAAACATTGAAATGACAGGGTCACATGTATCATAGCTATTTATTGGCAAGTATCATAGCTCAACCACCATACTGAACATCTGTAATTCTCCCCCAACTTTGAATCCCCACAATTTCAATTAAAAATATGGTTCTGGAAATGAAACCGAGAGAAGGGTGATAGAACAACAACAATGAGTAATACAATTCAGAAAACTGCGAAACAGTCAGAAAACCAAGCAACCAGGCTAGGAAACCTAGTAAGGAAATCGAGCAACCCAGTCAGAAAACCGAGAAACCAGTAAGGAAATCGATCAACCCAGTCAAAAAATCGCAGAAAATATTTCAAGCAATGTTTCAAAGTGACGATGTATTACCACTCACATGTCTTGAAAATCAAAAGCCTGTGCCATTAAAAAGGTCATATGCCTTGCTTATCCACTAATCACTTAAAGCATTTTTCAGAATAAGCCCATGCCACCAATTACTTAAAGAATGCAAGATATTTCAAAATTGCTTCCATTAATACTTCAAAAATCAAAAGCCCGTGCCACCATAACCCCACTCTCCAAATAGGTATGCCACAATGAACAACATATACCATCCATTGAACATCTTAGTGTGATATAGCAGTAAATTATGTGATGTGCTATAATTAAACAACCAACTTTTCCAATGCAATAATGGTGGTTAAGGCACATGTACTATGATATATCAAAAATATATGCATTTTTAGATCCATATTTTATAATCATTTTTTGTGATATTGCAATTTAATGGAATGTATTTTCTATGTTTTATTGTAAGTTGATGATTTTTAGGACTTGAAGCAAAAATGATGATATTTGGAGTTAAAATGGAGAATATGAAGATTTGTTCAGCACCGATGACTCAAGACTGGGCGCCAACAACGCCGTTTGATAGAAAGTGGTGAATTAAATAGAGGAACATTTGCGCCAACGACGTCGAAATGGGTGTCAACGGCAACAGTGTCGGTGTAGACCCTGTTTCTAGAAGATTCGACGAATTTGGACATTTTTGAAGAGTTTTTGGATGTACCTATTGAAGAACCGAATCTAGGCTTTATTTGCGGTCAAAATTGATAAAAAAAAATGACTCTCCCTGACATTTCATCATCCAAAATTCAACCTTCTACGCACCATACACTCTTCCATTTCATTCCACAAACCATTTAGAGTCCATTATTCTTATAATTTAGAGTTTTTGTGGTGAGATTAAGTATGAATTATTCTCTAAGAGTTGTTGGATAAGGAGAAAAGTGAGAGATTTCTTCTTCCTACATTTCCTAGGAGAGGCTACAAGAGATTTGCTTTGAGAAAGAGTTTCAGATAAGTGTTGTTTATTTAATAGTATTGTATGAACTTTCTTTTATATATGAAATTTGTGGTTTGTTGTATCTTTCTCATAAAGTATGAGTATTTTTCTTTTTCTTTCTCCCTACTCTGAGATATGGTAAAATGAAGAGATAATATGGATGTGCAAATGTTAAAATATAAAATAAATTGTGATAGTTTTTCAACTCTGAACTTTTCAACAAATATCTAAAGATGAAAATAGAGTTGCTCATTGTTATACCCACCCAGCCCTTTAATGGGAGGGAAATGAAATATAATTTCTACAACAGAGTGAGGATCACATTTGATTCCATGAAGGAGAATTTTGTTCATGGAATTAAGTGCAAATAAATAGGGAAATATACATTTTTGGGTGTATAATTAGAGATTTTAGGGTGACAGACTAAAAATCCCCAATTGGGTCTTAGTGTTTAAAAGCTAAAACGAGAGTTAGCCTTCAAGGGAAGGGAAGTGGGAGCTATGGAGTGAGAGCCAGTATCCTCCTAGCCTAACCACAGATTTATAGACTAAACTTGAGATTAGCCAATGATGTTCTATAACATTGTATCAGGGGTAGAAAATTAAAACTGTTTCTATTTGACACAATACATATTCTAACCATTTATCTCATCTCATTTTACCAAAATTTCATTGTAGTAGGAAAGATGTTTTTTCACATAAGAAATCTTCATCACATAAACATAAACATAGTTTAATAATTTAATAGTTTAGTAGTTACTGTTTAAACTTTGCATTTCAATTTTATTAGTAGTTAAATAATTTAGTTCTAATAATATCTCAACATTCAAAATTATTGACAGTATTTCATTCTACTTTCTGTAAATTTTCTAATAAATTTATCATTTCAAATTTAAACCTTCCCCGTGGGATCGATATTTGAGGCTTAAATAGAAAGTCATTTGTTACTTGATAACGATACATATACTTGCATAGAATCCCAAAATTAATTACTTAAAATTATTAGTTATATATAGAGCATCATTTTTTTTCACACTGTTACTTAAATTTCATAACTTGGTGGGTCCTTAGGAATTTTATCTTGATTTGGTTTTAATGATTGTTTGCACTTTGAGGACGATTTTCCTCAACAAATTATATCAGTCTCAGAGGCCCTCTAAAATACCCAGAATCTCCCAAAAATGTCTAGAGGATAACTCAAAACAAACTTGGGATCTACTGAATCATTTTAAGTTCATTATGGTCTTATTAGATTGTTGAATTGATTTTCCTTGGGTGAATTATGTTGTCTTTAAGTTGTGTTCAGTATGTATCTTAATTAACCCATGAGTAGGCTAAGAGTTACTTGTCTTATTATGTATGAAGTTTGAACGAATGGTCACCCTAGGGTTGAGCCCAATCACTTAAGTGAATTGGTAGTGTTCTATGATAAGTTATATTCTTTCTTTTATAATCCCTTTAGATAGTTTTAAATCAATCACAGCTCACTACCAAGTTGTTAGTTCTTTAATGCCTAGATTTGTAATTTTAAAAATTTAAGTGAAATAAATTTGATTCTTATCACCATTAAACTTTCCTGGCCTCCCTGACTCAGATAGCCACCGGCCCAGCCCTGGCTAGCCATCCTAGTCGCTGGTGAACCTAAAACTGAGAGCCTTCCCTAACCTTGGAACTCCAAATTGAGCCCATCGTATGTGGCTAACCCTAATTGGTTACGGGTGCCACTAAGCACTCCTCCTAAGCTTATTAGCACCAGCCAATCAGAGCTTGAGGCCTCCACATTGGTTTGAGCTATAAATCTCCCCCTCACGACCAAGTATGGCAAAAGGTCCAATTTCTTGGGGAGACACAACCAAAATCACTCTAGAGTTTCTGCTAACCTCACTAAGTTCAATCACACTATCATTAGCCACCCATTCCCACTTTCTAAGCCCAATTTCTTCTTTGAAATCCATGGCAATTTTTTGTAAGTCCATAAACCTCCACCAATCTTTAAATTAACTTGCGTATGAGCCTCACCAGAGTACAAGGAGAAGTTCCCCACTGAATGCCCCGTCCTTTGAGCCTACTACACCAGACTTTGACCACGGTCGCACCACCCTACGATCGAGCTCTTGCACAGACTCAACCTTTACCTGAACCAACGCTTAGAGGACGTTTGTGGACTCACAACAAAGCTTCAGTATACACCCAAACAATGTCTCACTTTTTATACTAAGGTATACACCATTTCCCCAAAATCCGAGCTTGGTTGGGCTTTTATGAAGAAAATTTTAATTTTAAACTTGATCAACCGTATAGATGGGTTCAGCTTGACTAGATGAAGGTGTAGGATCAAACCCCATGTAATTTGGTTGAGTATCGAGCAAGATATTAGGTCTAAAAGTTGGACGGTTCTTGATTTAGGTCAGTCGGGGATGATGAACAGAAGGTGTGGATCATGCGTCTATTCAGTGGAGATCCAAAATTGAGTTGGACGGAGCTACAGTTCATGAATAGCAGGACGTGTGGTAGCTGACACGGATGGCAGTGCTGAATCAAAACGCGATGCGTGTAAAGTTTGGAGCCGTCGAGGATGACGAGGCGCCACATGGATAAGTAGTTAAATAGGATATTTTTTATTTAATTAAATACTGAAACTTTAAAAAATCGTAACTGGGTGTAGAAAAATCATAAAAATAAAATAAAAATACCTTGTTGCTCCATGAATGCAGGAGAAAAAATGAAACAAAAATAAAAATTGTTTGTTTTTTATTTTATTTTTAATTAATTAAATAGTCCAAAGTTTTTTTTAATTCTATTTAATTAAACATTAATTTCAATGACATAAAATTTTGTGGGTTTATTCTCCATGTGATTTTTCCAAAGCTGATTTTTCCAAAGTCAGAGAGCACCCCTAACTCTAAATGCCCCAATTTTCAAAGTCACAATTTTCGATTAAAATAAATACATTAATTAAAATAAAAATCATAAAAATGCAGGAATTATTTTGGTAGGTTCACTGTGTTCAGAGGATCCTAGAAAATATATAAAATGAATTTGAACAATTAGGCGTATTATGTTAAATAATTAAGTCATTAGAAGTCATAAAAAATTAAATAAATAAAATATAATTCAATAAATCACAACATTTAATCCACAGTGAAGATAATGAACACATTAAGTCACTGTAAAAATTTGAAATATATTGGAATTGAATTTAATATCAAAAGTCTATTTTTTTAAGTAAATAGGATTTTTGCACAAAAAATAGTTATAATAAATAAAAGATAATTAAGAAAAGTACGAAAAGTGATTTGGAGTGATCCTGATGACTAGCGACACTCAAGAAAAATAAAATTGGTGTTAAAATAAATAATTCATTTTTGAGCTAATTTTCAATTTAAAAATAATTAAAAATACTTAAAAGTCACAAAAATATAAAAATGCACCAAAATGTCACAAATTGCTCCTTGATTACTTGAGACCATTTAAAATAATTTTCCTATTTTATTAATAAAGTAATGTATTTTTAAATGCTAAAAATCTATTTTTCTTAATTTTGCATTAAAATAATTACAATAAATAAAATAAAAATCATAGTAATAAAATGTTTATTTCTTTGAGTTCCTTGAACTTAGAGAGACTAAAGAAAAAGATAAAAAGTAATTTTTGAAATTAAATTATATTTTTTATTTAATTAATTAGTAAAATCAATAAATAATTATAATAATTAAAATATAATTCAAAAAATCATTAAGTTTGGCCCAAGTGGTCCTCCAACCTAAGTGAACCTCCAATAATTTTTATAAGGACAAAAACTTTATTTTAGTTAATCAATTGAATTAACATTGAAAATCTCTACTTTTGAATAAAAATAATTATAAAAATGAAATAAAAATCAGAATATCAGAATTTTACCTCTGATATTTTAATTGACCCATGAGTAGGGTACCAAGAAAATTTTAAAGTCACTTGAGTTGAATTTAATGATTTATGAAGCGGAAAGCCATAGGGGCAAAATTGTAATTATGAGATTTTGATGCTCTAATTAAATTTTAGGTTAGGTCAAAGAGTAAATGGGTAAAATTAACAATAATGGATGTTTGAAACATAAGGTTTTAAGAGGTAGAAACTAACTCACCACTTTTTCTATAATAAGCGTAAAAATGTAATTTTCCTAAATTATTTTGAGTTGGAAGTTAACCTAATTGGATGATCCTAAAGTAGTGGGCTTGAGCTAGGCAAATAATATCTTACTCATTTAAAGCCCCTATTTGGTGATTAATGCAATCTTTCAATAATAATTAAATCCATTTAACTTTTTTATTATTATTGCAAATTTACTCAAAAAACTTGACTTAAGGGCATAGTAGTGAGCTAGACTTCACTTAAATTTGTCTAATGAGGTTTAGAAAAGAGAAACTAAATTAATCTTGAATACCTTTGAAATAGTACAAGCCCAATTTTAATCACGAGCACAAGATCCTTAATGATTTGAGCTTGCCCTTAAGGGCATCCATATACATAACTCTTAAATGAAACATCAAGTGAATGTCTAAATACCCTGCTCATGAGATAATTAAAACAACAAGGTTCATTGAGCAAAAGATAAATTAACTCACTGAATCTAAATTTAACTTTGGATGATTAATTGAACAATATAGTAAGTTCAAATTAACTCAAAACGATTCAAGGGTTATGCTCTGAATAAATTTACGATCTTTTGGATATTTTGAAGAACAATTGAACTTATTATCCTTTATTCAAGAAAATCATCCATTAAAACTTTTAGGGACCCACCAAGTTATGCCTCAGGACTCGATAATTCACCTAAATCAACAAAAAAGCCCTAAACTACTTATCCTACATTAATTGACCCAATGCTCAAGGAATTAAGTCATTCCTAAGATATTTGAGTCCTTGTGTGCAACTGAGAAAATTTGGTTTTTTGCCACATATGGATCATTAGGCTTGTATAAGTCTGAGGCCTAGGTGACTAGGGCGATGACAATAATGCTAATGTATACTAAAATGAGGGATACAAAGTGGGATTTTAAATAGTATATCTTACCTCAAGGACCTTCAATAAAGGGAGAGGATAAAGACCAATGATACTATATGATGACTCTTGAGGAGATGATTGCCCCCCGATACTCTTAGGTTGCATGTAGTCCTAGCTCGATCAAAGTAATTAACTTGTGGATTGCACTACTTTGCAAAGTTTTTACAAAAATAATATTTCTTTTTCCTGTTAAAGTAAATTCTACATGCATGAAAATTAAACTAAAATATAAAAATTTTTAAAGGTCCACAATTAATCACTTGAATCGAGGATAAGACTGCCCTTCATAGATTATCGGGTTGGTAGCTCTTATTCAAGGTTGGGAAGTACACAGTCTAGCTCTGAGCCCCCACATTTACCAATGTCTTACACTTAGTTCTGATTTTTCATATGTGACCATAGGTTTTATTTCCTTGCTCGCGTTTTGCTATGACTCGTTTTCTAACTTTTTCCGTACCAAATGCTTCTATTTATTTTCATGCAATTTATTTAAGTTTCTTGCAAATATATTATGTTTTATGATGCTAAACATGTAGCAGTAGTAGAGGCCTAGGTACACATTTACATTTATGCATTGCCATTTTATTTATTTATTTACCTTAGAACATTTTCTTATATGCATTTATTTACTTTATATACAAAACTAAACCAAAACTGAAAAACACAAAAATAAATTTTCAAAATTAAATATACACTTTCAAAATAATGAACGAACATAATAAACTCTTTTTAGGGTTACAAGGATTTCTCGGATGAGGTAACTTGCGGTTGCCAATGGGAGTTCTTTAATTAAATGAGCTTAACAACTCGTTTAGGCTGAGTAAACTCAAGAGAAAATAGTGGTGTCAGAATGAGGGAACTGTAGGATCCTAACCGGAGTTGCTCCAATTCAATTAAAATTCTCACTAATAAGACTTGAACAATAACAACAACAACAACAAAACTTGTCACTTAAACTAAAAAACTATAAGTTCTTACTTGAAGCTGTCACTTTGATGAGGAACTTGGAGCTAACATCGTGGATCGCTTGACAAGCATGTACAGAAGAACAACTTTGAGAAAGAGTAAACAAATCTACAACATCACCTTCTCTTAGAATTAAATAACAAGTCATTGGACTTCCAGGTATCCCGTCTAGTACGACATAAATCCTCAACTTATCTTTAGGCCTTTGCACAGCCATGTTGTGCAATTTAAGCCGTAACTCGTCTTAGGCTCCGAGATTGTCTTTCGTTATGAAACAAACTCTCCTATGTTCTAGGCCATTTATATGATTGTGTCATGCAATTGTAAGCCCTAAATAATAATAATTGATAGGATAAAACATCTAATAATATTTCCTCAAATTTGAAGCTAAACCATAGAATAGCTTGGGAAGTCACTGAGGTTCTCCTCAGGATCTGCGACATCCCCAAATTTTCTCCCTTTGGACTATGAAAATAACTGCTCCTACTTGATATTTCCCACTTGACATTCCTTTGTTTGACCTTGAAATCCCTAAACTTAGAGATTCTTGAAGATAATACTTTATAATCTAAATCGAGAGTTTTCTTAGGCGATTTCAATTGTCTGATATGTAATTAACTATAGAGGCTTGCCCTTATAGGAAACTTCAGAACCCATCTTAATATAAACACTATCTATCTTTTAATATTAGATAGAAGAATTTGTCGGTCAACATAAAGGTTTCGCAGACTAAAATAGATGTTATAAATTCTTTAGTTTGTTTAATCGAGCCTCACTGTCAAGTAATGTGTCTATTCATTGGGATAGGTACGTCACTTGCGAATTTTGCGCTCATTCATTTAAACTATTGTATGTATGAGATCACTTCCGTCTTTTATTTTTCAAAGTTAAAAATATTACTTTTCAAAATTATATATATATATATATATATATATCTTCATTCATGATGGTGGTGGTTGCTGGTGGAGCTCTGCTAGGGTTTCTGGCAGGATGAGGACATGCTGGAGCTGGCTGGTGGTGGGAGCTGAAGTGGTGGTCTACTAGGGCTTTCCATCTACTTGGTCTTCACTTGGTGGTGTTCTCTATTGTATACTTTTTTCCCGGGTGGGGTGTTTTGAATGTGGTTACTGTTCCATTAGAGCCAAGCTGTTGCTTTCTTGGTCTCCTGTGGAGTGGATTCCTCTCCGGTTTCTGTTTGTCTGGTCTTTTGCTAGGGAAGTTTTCCTTCCTCACTGAACTTGACCATTGATTGTGAAACTCTTTTTTTGAGGCTATTTGAGGTTTTGCTTTTGGGTCACTTGAAGGTTTTGTGGCTGATGTTTTTTGAAGGTTTTTTTTTTGGTTTGGTGTTTTGGTTTGGTGAGACAGTGGTTTACCTGTTAGTTGGGGGCTTCCATAATGGCCACACCAATTGATGTAAGCATTGATGCTCAGTGGACCAGGGTCACCTATGCTAGTGTGGTGGGAAGAGCCGCTGATCTCCTACAAGATCCTAAGAAACTGATTTTCCCCCAAGAATTCCATGACACTGCAGCTGGAAAAAATAACTGCCCTTGCATTCATCCACTTGGTTCCAAGGATGGGGAAACAGCTATCTATTTTACCAACCAGGAACTATTCACATTGAAGGATGAAGTTAAGTTCACTTTAATAGGCAAGTTCCAATTGGGACACCCCAAGAGGACACCCCAAGATGACACCCCAAGATGGACCTTGTTAGAAATTTTTTTGATTCCCTCAGCTTCATTGGGGCTTAGAGAATTGGACTCCTAGATGGGAGACACCTTTTAATTCAACTTTCAGTGGAAGAGGATTATGCTAGGCTCTTTGCAAAGGAAACCTTAGTGATTGCAGGAATTACTAAAAAATACAAAAATGGACTTCAGATTTTGACCCAAGTAAGGAGCCCCCTGTGGTTCCCATTTGGTACAAGCTTCTAGGAATTCCCCTCTCTTTCTTCAAGCTCAATGCTCTCTTCAACATTGGTAGGGCATTAGGGACACCTCTTAAAGTGGACACCCCAACCTTCAATAAAGCCAGACCACCAATTGCTAGAATATAGGTGGAAAGAGATTTCACTCTTCCTGAGGTAAAAAGGATATGGATTGGCTCTAAAACTGAAGGCTTCTAGCAAGAAATTTTTGCTGAACAAAAGCCTTATTATTGCCAACATTGCAAAATGTTTGGTCATACTATGGATAAATGTTATATGCTCCATCCTCCCTCAAGAAAGAATTCTCAGACTAAGGAGGCACATGTTATTACTGAACAGTTGCCCAGATCCTCCATTAAAGAAGTTCCTACAATAAACATGACATTACAGAGGTCACATCTTGGGGAGGCTTCCCCCATCCCCTTGGGGAAGGCTGTTCCTAGTGCTTTGATTGAAGAGGAAGGGGGGCTGATTTTTGTCACCCCTAAGGAACATGTTAATACTGTTCAACAGATAGAAATGGTACCTATTGTCATTGACATGGAGAAGGGATTAAATTTCAGTACTACACAGGAGGTTGAGGCAAGCACACACACTGAACAACTAGAAGGGTCATACAATGCTGAAACTTCAAATGCTTCTCTGGTCTTGGAGCTATAGCATACACTGAAGAATGAATGGCAAGTACAAAGGGGAAAGAAGAAGAAGAAAATTCCATGGACTGACTCTCACAATCAGGAGACTGGAAGCAATTATTCAAAAAGAAGGCAGTCACCTCCTAGATTAACTAGGGGGAGATCAAAATCCCTTCAACATGTTTAATATTCTATGTTGGAACATAAGGGGTTTAGCCCACCCCTTATCTTTGAAAAGTCTGAAGTATCTTAATAAGAAATACAAACTTTCGTGCTTAGCTATTTTTGAGCCCTTGGTACATGCTAATCACCAAAACTATCAAAAGTTTTTCCCTGGTTTCACCATCATTAGTAATCTTAACAGTAAGATATGGCTTTTTTGCAGATCTGAGTTGGATTGCAAAATTATGCTGAACCACATTCAAATCCTTCACATTTTTTTCAATATGAATGGAATGGATGGCTATGCAACTTTTGTTTATGCAGGATGTACTAAAACAGCTAGATCTTAGCTTTGGAATAAACTAAGGAACATCAGTTCATACACTGACAAACCTTGGTTGGTTGGGGGGGGGGACTTTAATTGCCTTACCTCTCTTGTAGAAAAGAAGGGTGGAAAACCTGTTAATAATGCCATCATGTCAAATTTTAATGACAACATTCAGGCTTCAGGGCTTTTTGACCTGAGTTATCATGGCCTTGATTTTACTTGGAAAAGAGGAAAACTTTGGGAAAGGTTGGACAGAATCTTGGCTAGCAGCACTTGGTTACAAAACTTTCTGCACATTGATGTCACCCATCTCAACATGGCAGGGTCTGATCATAGACCACTTCTCATCAACATCTTAGCTTCTAATCAACCTAGCAAACCTATATTCAGATATCTTAACTTCTAGGCTACTCATCAAGGATTTCTTCACATTGTTAAAAATAATTAGAAGGATTGTGAGCATCCAAATCCTTTGATAAAACTGTGGAGATTACAGAAAAAGATTGGGAAATCTCTAATTCAATGGAATTGGAGTACCTTTGGTAATATTATGAATGTTGTGGAACAAGCTGAGAAGGAACTCGGAGATTTGGAGAGGGGAAACATCCTTGGCCAGGTGGATGAAGCAACACTGCTTGAAGCTAATGATAAGTTGCTTACTGTTGTGGCCAGGTAGGAGCTCTTCCTTAGACAAAAAGCCAACCAAACAAGGTTTAAAGAAGGTGATAGGAATACCAAATTTTATCATGCCTGTATTAAACATTAAAGGAGATGTAACAACATACATAACATTAAAGACACTCAAGGCAACTGGCTTATAAAGAATGAGGAAATTGCTCATAATGTTGTTGATTACTGTCACAGATTGCTACAGTGCACAAGTCTAACAAGGGAACCCATTGATCACAGCCTCTTTGATTTTGATAAGGAGTTTACTGCTGCTATTATTTTTGCTGAAATACCTGAAAAAGGGGAGATTAAACATGCACTTCTCTCTATTGATAGCTCCAAAGCTGCTGGGCCTGATGGGTTCACAGTTGACTTTTATAAAAAATCTTGGGACATTATCAAGGGGGACATAATCAATATTATTCAGTATTACTTTCAGGGGGTTAACTTACCAATATACTTCAGTGCTGCCAATATTGTATTCCTCCCTAAATCAAGCTTAAGAGAGAGCTGGAAGAACTTCAGGACTATTGTCTTACCAATGTTATTAGTAAAGTCATAAGTAAGATTATTGTAATGAGGCTTCAACCAATCTTACAGCACATTATAAGCCCAAAGTAGGCCGCCTTTCTCAAAGGCAGAAATATTGGGGGCAATGTCTTGCTAGCACAAGAATTGTTCTTGGATTTAGATAGCCCGTGTTGGGGTGGCAATCTGATTCATAAGCTAGACATTGAGAAGGCTTATGATACCATTAACTGGGACTTTTTCTTGGAAATTCTGACAGCTAGGGGCTTCTCCAATGCTTCCTGCATGATTATCAAAAGATGGATGGAGGGGAATGAGAATTCAGTTTTGATAAATGAAAGTTCACATGAACTCTTTACTGCTTCCAGGGGTCTGAAACAAGGAGACCAACTGTCTCCAACTATCTTCATCATTTTAATGGATTACTTATCAAAACTAATAGACAAGCCTAATCAAAGGAAGAGTTACAATCAATATCATCACAAATCAACATTGGATATTACCCATCTGGTGTATGCTGATGATATCTTCATTTTTTTATAAAGTAAACAAAGCGGATGTCAAGAGGCTTCATAAGTTTCTACAGGAATTCCAGAACTCATCTGGACCAACAATCAACCTTGCAAAAAGCCATGTGTTATTCATTAGACAGGTCACTCCTCAGAATAAGCATTGGATTCTAAATTTTACTAGTTTCCAACAGATGTCTGCACCTTTCAAATATTTGGGGGTCCAACTAACTAAGGGAAGGACTAAACTAATTCATTTTGATGAGGTGGTTGATAAGACTAACCCACAACTTCAGAGTTGGGCCAATTCCTTTCTTTACAATGGTGGCAAGATAACTTTACTCAAAAGCATACTCACAACCTTCCCAATGTACACTCTCCAAGTGGCAACAATGAAGAAGAGCACCAGAATTTTGCTAGAAAGAACTTTCAATAGGTTTTTTTGGGCTGGGCAGAGGAAGCAGATGATATGGGCTAGCTGGCAGAAATTGGCAAAACCTTATCATGGTGGGGGTTGGGGGTTCAAAATCCTTGAGCAACTTCAACATATCAACCTTTGCAGACTATGGTTAAACTTCAGACAGAAGGATACTCTCTAGGCTAATTTCATGCATGCAAAATATTGTAGATTTGCTCATCCCAATTCCATCAGCAGCAAAGAGGGGGACTCTAGAACTTGGAAGCAAATGTTAAAAGTCTGAGAAGGTGCTGAAAAAATGTTCTTATGGGAACTAGGCCAAGGGAACTTAAGTTTTTGGTTGGACAGGTGGTGTCTAGAGGATGTTCTTAAACCTTTGTCTGAATTTCAGAACAACAAAACAATGGTAAAAGAGTGTTGGGAGGACAATACTTGGTCTGAAAGCATACTGAAGACTTTATTAACTGAAAGTTCAGTCCAACAGGTCACAAAGATTCAATTTGTTAGATATAGAAGGGATCATCTGACTGTGAGATCTACTTCCAATCACAACTTAACCAAAACCATTTGAGAAAAGATTTATAGTTGGGAAAGGATTGATTGGGGGGAATGCTTATGGAATTAGTTCCTAACCCCTTCAATGTCTTTCTTCTCTTGGAGAGCCTTCAACAAATTACTTCCAACTGATGATATACTCAAATTAAAGGGGTTGAGAGGTCCTTCCATGTGCAGAAATGACAATGAATTTGTCTCCCATCTGTTCTTCAATGCAACTACTCTCAAATGATATGGAGGGCCTTGCAAGCACACCTTCATATCAACACTCTGCAGCTAGAATCGTAGTGGCTTATGGACTGCTGGAAGGGCTAGAGAGAACAGAACTTGGGGTCAATCCCCCTGATCATTGCTTGGTTTAAATGGAATGCTAGAAACCAAGCTAAGCATGATGATCTTCTGACAAGTGTGGACAAGGTGGTAACTAACTGCCTAGCCTACATAAGTAGACTGATTACATGGAAAAAATTCACCAATATTCTGAATATCTGCAGAAAAGATTAGCAAAAAAACTTCAAGTTGTTGAAAGTGGTTTGGAACAAACCCCTGTTCCCTTTCGTTAAAGTTAACACTGATGGAAGTTTTACTTCCAAGAAGGCTGGCATTGGGGGGGTCTTCAGGAACTCCAACGGAAGATGCTTGCTTTACTTTCAATCTCCCACTATGGCTGAGGATCCAATGAAAGTAGAAACTATTGCTTTATGTTGGGCACTGAGAATGGCTAAATCAAACAACTGGAATTGCATCCAGGAAGAGGTTGACTCTTCCCACCTGGTGGAATATATGTTGGATAGAGACCACCCCCCATGGTACATTCAACAAAGGATCATCCAAATGAAGCACATGATCAAGGATATGAAAGTTTTCTTCACCTTCAACCATAGAAAAGGGAACAAGCCAACACATTACCTAGCTACTTGTGGAGCTGATTCCCAATTAATTTATTTTTCTACTTCTCCCACCCCCTCCATCTCTTTTTACTACATGGGGATAATTTGAATGCCCCACACCTTAGGATAGTTACCTTTACAATACTTAACTGATTGGTTATGTTGGATATGGAACCCATAGGAGTTTCACTTTTTGTTGTAGAGGGGTTCATCCTTGTAGCCCTCTCTTTTGTAATCTTCTTTTGGCTAATCAACTTGTAGGGAACCATAAGTATCTCCTTTCACCATATATATATATATATATATACTAAATAACATCATTCTTCCCATGTTGGCGACTGACAATGACCTATGTTTCCTATCAATGGACAATACTTGAAGAAGTATTTTGCAATGTGATGTTATGAAGAACAAGCTTTAGAAATAGAGTTTTGCTTTTAGAAACGCAAGCGTAACAATTGTATGCAACTGGGTCCGAACCAAAAACTAATTAAAAAATAATATAAAAAAAAGTTCCTAAAAGAAAAGACAATTTCGAAATAATAAAATTGGAGCATATAAAAAATATATAATAAAGAGAAATGTGTTTCCCCTTTATTATTATAAATAATAAATCTGAATTTCAAATAAAGAAAATTCATTAATAAGTAAAATCTTATTGCTCTTGTTCTTTTGATTCAACACCTTGATTTCTTCCTTATTCTCGCAGGAAGATGTCAAATGGGAGGCTGATCCTTATCTTTAAAGATGGCATGAGTCTTGCATTGGATAAAAAGAAAATTGAAGAGGGAGTTGTGATCGAGTTCAAATTGAACTTTGCGCAAGCGGGGCTCGAATACGAAGGAGAAGCCTTGAGTACCATGGATCAAGAAGAGCTTCATGACAGCAAGACAGTGGTGAAATTTAGGAACAAGGGTAGGTAAATCACCCCGAGGAAGAGGAAGTTTGAAAAAACTGATGAAACAGAGGCAAGTGACGGCAAGAATTCCAAGAGGAGAAAAATGAAGTCCATGGTGACGACTATAGAAGGCGAGCTTGTCAGCGTCGTTCTTGCAGACGTTCAAATTGGAAGAGGAGAAACCCTCACCCTTACTCAAAGGCTAAATCGTAATCATCGAATCCGCAAGATGTTGAACAAGTTGGAAAATGAGCTGAACAAGGAAGGGGTCGTTACAAACTGTACAACCACTTCATTAAGGATGGGTGTGGCAACTATTGCAATGCAATTTTTTCCCATGATGAGGGAGCAACCCGCCGATGTTGAGTTGTACCGCAGTTTGTCACTAGACCCCGGTAGTTGCAGATTATCCCAAAGCTTGAGTTGGAAAGAATTCAAAAGGTGCAAAAGTAGGATTTTTAGTATTTTCAGAGGATATAGGGCATATACGTCAATATCTTAGAAGGCTTGGAGTTACATACAAATGTATTCTCCGAGTATGAGTAAGAGAAGATCATTGAGTGTGTATTGCACCTCAGGGACTTGGGTCGTGCAGGCCGTTTAAGGAGGAAGAGATATTCAGAGCCTCAAATGTGGATACAAGGCAAAGGAAGAATCATAAAACAATGAGGGTGTTGTTACAATTTCACTAAAGACAACGAAAGAAATATGTCAGGAATACTTCATCATGATGAAGTCGATCCAATGCTATCACTTATAAAGAGGATGATCAAGTGAATGTTGAATTGGTGGGTGTTGCCTACTGTTTGTGTGCCCAATAGCTGCATCATCAACATATAAGAAGAGGGTGACTATATCCCACCTCACATAAATCACCACGACTTTGTGAGTCTGTTCTGCACTTTGTCGTTCATTAACCAATGCAACATAATGTTCACGATGAACCTCAGGATAGTTGGCTTGGGAGAAGTCCAAGGGCTGGTGGAAATACCTTTACCAGTAGGTTCAGTCCTGGTGTTGAATGTAAATGGTGCAGATGTGGCCAAGCACCGCATTCTGGCGGTTCCTTACCAGAGAATCCAAATGACCTTCTGATGAATGAGCGAAGAAAAAAGGTCATTCAAGTATGTGCCCGATCTAGATCTAGAGAGCCTGCAGCCTCTTGAGTTGTAAGTTGTATAGAGGATAGCACACCTCTGATGCACACCTACACAAAATTCTACTTCTGATGGTGGCTTAGAAGATGATGTTATTACCTGTGTAGTTTACCGGGTAGACATGGATAGAAATGGTGGAAATTTTGAGAAATGACACGAAGATTCAGAGTGATAACCACTTACAGTGTTTGAGTATGCATTTTGAAGGGATGATGTCAGAAATCATATTGGTGTATTCCTATATATATGGAATCTCATGATGTATGTCTTTCAGCAATTAAATGGAAATGACCATGTTGCTTGTACCTTCAATTTTTGTGCAATTGACTGTGAACGTCATTGAATTGGGCTTGGCTCGATTTAAGGAATGTTGAACAAAGAACGATACAAACAAAGAACGATACAAATATAGAACAAAGAACGATACAAATATAATGATAAATAAATAACAACAAAATAAATTTCAAAGATAAAAGAAAAATGAAACAAACAAATAAGAAATTTGACAAAAATGTGAAAACAACAATAACGAAAAGAACAAAATCTGAAAACATACAAGAAAAGAAAGAGTCTCTTCGAAATTCCAACACCTCATGGCTCATGTACAAGCTTTTTCACCATCTTCTAAAAGAAAAATCTTCCACGATTCATTTTACTGTGAGTCTCCACATATTTGTACTGAATCTATGGAATCTTTCCTTCCTCTTGAGTTGGAAAACAAGTCTTTAAACCTTCCTCCTCAAGTGAAATTCCATTCTCGGGATCAGTACATAAATTCTGATTCACTTCCTTCTCGAAGTCAGTACCTAAATTTTGATTCTCATTCCAGGGTTGGTACCTAAATTCTAATTCCCATAACGGGGTCAGAACCTAAATTTTGATTCCCTTCTTTCTTGAGGTCGGCACCTAAATTTTGATTCTCATATGTTGAGGTTGGTTCCTAGATTTTGATTCTCTTTTTTTGAGATTAGTACCTAAATTCTAATTCCTTAATGTCAAGATAGGTGTGAGGCCCTCTTAAATGGAGTAAGGCATCCTATTCTCATCTCTTCAAGATCGGTGTGAGGCCCAATTAAATAAATTAAGGCATCAGATTCTCAATGAAATCTTGAGATCGGTGTGAGACACCCTTAAATGGAGCAAGGCATCCGATTCTCATTGAAATCTTGAGATAGGTGCAAGGTCTCTTTCAATGGAGTAAGGCATTCTCTTCTCATCTCATTGAGATTGGTGTGAGGCCCCATTAAACGGAGTATGGAATTCGATTCTCATCAAAATCCAGAGATCGGTGTATGACCCTTTTAAATGATTTAAGACATCTAATTCTCATCAAAATCTAGAGATAGTTGTTAGGCCCCCTTAAATGGAGTAAGACTTCCTATTCTCATCTCTTCGAGATAGATGTAAGAACCCCTTAAAGGGAGTAAGGCATCCGATGCTCATAAAAATCTTGAGATAGGTGTGAGGCCCTCTTAAATGGAGTAAGACATCATATTTTCATCTCTTTGAGATCAGTGTGTGACCCTCTTAAATGAAGTAAGACATCTGATTCTCATTGGAATGTCAAGATAGGTGTGAGGCCCCGTTAAATAGAGTATGGCATCCTATTTTCATCTCTTCAAGATCGTTTTGAGGCCCCCTTAAATGGAGTAAGACATCTGATTCACATCAAAATCTCAAGATAGATGTGAGGTCCCATTAAATGGAGTAAGACATCCTATTCTCTTATCTCTTTGAGATCAGTGTAAGACCCCCTTAAATGGAGTAAGGCATCCGATTCTCATCAAAATCTCAAGATAGGTGTGAGGTCCCCTTGAATAAGGCCTCCTATTCTCATCTCTTTGAGATTGGTTTGAGGTCGCCTTAAATGGAGTAAGGCATCCAAATCTCATCAAAATCTCGAGATAGGTGTGAAACCCCCTTAAATGGAGTAAGGTATCCTATTCTCATCTCAACATCGATCGTCACCTCTTATGTTGGATGTGAGTACCTATGCTTTCCTCCCTAATGTGGTGTTCCCCACACTTTCATAACCTCTTGGGTTGGATGTGAGTCTTTGTGCTTTATTTCCCAATGTAGTACACATTTCCTCAATCGGTCTTTTAAGTTGGATGTGAGTCCTTGCGCTTTCCATCTCAATCTGGTCTCTTCACTTATTTTTTAATTCTTGAAATTTACACAAAATGAAAATTGAAATGAAAAAAAAATAAAATCAAATTCACCGCGGCCATCAGTTTCCTTGATGGCTGTCTCCGTAAATTTATAAAACACCTCTTCATAAGGGTTAACGAATCTAAAATCCATTTTTGAAATTTGATAATTTGAAATACACCTATTGATCCCCAATTAGAGTTCTGATTTTCTAAAATTCATTTAACTTTGAATGAGGTGTGTTTGATCATCTCGGTCAACGCCAATATGCGCGGTTTGCTTGGTTCGCACACTGCACATATTGGGGGTCCATTTATTGACCTCATTATTGATGAGGTCTACTTTTCCTTGTAGTACTTAGTATCTAGCCATAAGACTTTATTTTTGACTATTCTGGAAGACCAAACATGGAACCCACCTCCATAGAAATTCAAAACACCTCCTAGCTCTCTTTGAAACCCTACATGGATGGTCATGAACCTCCAGCACTTGGAAGGTTGAGACCAACATGTAAGGATTCAAGGATGAGTCCCCATAAGACTGTAGAGCTTAGGGCAACTTTGGGTTGCTAGGGTTTGGTCTCTCACACACTCAAGCACATCCCAATTCCCCACTTGTCCTAAAATCCTAAAATTACACCAATTGAACCTATTTCCCTTTGCTCATTTGGAGACTCATGTAGGTGGTTTACAAGTTCTTAGCCTTTTGGCTAGGATAGCTAGGACCAACGCATGGAGGATCCAAAATGGGCTTCCCCTTGGTTTCTTGGGTCAAATAAGGTAACCATCATGATTGACATATCCAATGGCTTTCAATTCCTCCTAAAAAACCCAAATTTGGCCTTCTAGCCCCTAACTTCTCAAAAATTACCAAAATGCATCTCGAACCCTAAATATCCAAAAGTAGCCCAAATCCTCAAATTCTCTTAAAAAATCATATCAAACTACTCTAAATCAATCAAATTGACCAAAATATCCCATTTTCCCCAAAACTCCCAAAATAACTCCTAACTTTGCTAAAATTACCAAGATACCCCTCATACCAAAAAAATTGCAAATCCCTAATTCCAACCAATTTCATCCTAAAGATCATTGGAAACTTCCCCACACTATCCAAATTCCCTAAATTTGCCAAATTTGACCAGATTGACCAATTTTGACCAAAATCCTAATTTTACCCCTAACTTGCCAAATTCCCCAAATCAACCTTAATTTACACAAAATTCATTTCAATTTCAAACAATTTAAAACCCAAATTGTACATGAACTTATCTAATCCCAATATACACCAACTTGAAGTCCAACTGAACCAACCTCCAAACCCTAACTTTAATTTTGAGCCAAAAGCCACAATTTCACCATACCCCTAAATTTCATCAAATTGAACCCCATAACCAACCCAATTCCCTCAATTTTGAATCCTAAAATCTTCATAACACTCCCATAGACCAATTTAAACCTTCAATTTTTCTAGAACCAAAATCAAACCTAGCCTACATCCAACCCAAATGAAATTCCCCAAAATTGGCCCAACTTCAAATTCCATTAAATTGAACCATGTGACCAATTCAATTTCACCAAATTCATTTCTTAAACTCTTCATGACATCCCTCTAGATCAATTGGACCCTTCAATAAATTTTTAAACCAAACCCTAGCCATGCCCAAATCCAATTTTTAGCCCAAACCCTAATTTTTAGCTTAACATCCAAATTAACCTAAAACTTTGGAATTAACCAAGCCTAATCTTTTCCTGTCTTGATTAGCTTCTTAAGATTCTAATCCAATCAACTAGGGACCCAGTTTTGAGCAATGGACCAAGGGTCTCTAAAATCAATGCAAACTTATCTCTTAATTTGGTTAATCCCACTAACCCATGCAACAAGCCCATCTAACCCCAAGTTTATCACAATTAAAACTTCCCTGACCTTCCTTGACCTTGCTAGCCACCTCCCCTGGCCTGGACTACCAGCCTATTCATGAGAAAACCCAAAATCAAGAATCCCCTCTTTGGCTTAAACTCAAAATTCTACCCATCCAATGTGGTTCACTCCCATTGGTGAATTTCACTGCTCAACCCTCCACCTAAGCATCCTTCTCCACCTACTAGCTTGGCCAATCAAGCCCCGATTACATGGATATTTAAACCACCCCTCTCATGAATACAAAAAGAGTGCTACCAATTCCTTAGGGAGATCCCTCCAAATTGCTTTCACAGCTTCCTCAGACCTTCCTAAACTCATCCCAATCAAACTCCAACAATCTCCCCCCACTATAAGACCCTAATTTCAAGCTTGAAATCCTGGGCTTTTTTGTCACTCCATAAAACTCCACAATCCTTGAAATTAATTGCTCTCACAGCTTCCCCATGCCAAACGAGGAAGTTCCCAGCCAAAACCCCTCTCTTCGAGTACTCTAACCCACTCCAAAATTAAAATAGAATCACCCCTTCGTTGAAATCTTATGTAGACTTTGCACCAGCTCAAATGGTAACTTGGAAAAGCTTTGTGAGGTCACAAGGAATGTCTAGAACCAACCCAATCGAGGCCTCACTTCTTGGGCAAAATTATAGATCACCAACCATAAAATCATGCTCGATTTGAGTAATTGTGAAGGGAAGTTTAATTTCATATGCATTTAACCATATGAATATGTTCGTCTCAATTAGATGAAACTATTGAATCAAACCCCATGTGATTTGGTTGAGTATCAAGCAAGATCTTAGGTTTAGAGAACGTGCGGTTCTCGGTTAAGATCAGATGGGGACGATGAGTGGTTGTCATCCATTTGCGCGTGTATCCATTAGACGGTGGAGAAGGTGTTCGACGAGGAGATGGTTCACAAAGTACGGGCAGAGTCAGTGATGAGCCGGAAGGAGACGTCAAATGGGAGAGCGCCGCTTGCACTTTCGGAGCTGCCAAAGATCGAGTCAGTGCCACTTGAAAAAGGAGAAAAATAGGCCATTAAATGATTTAAATAATTTAAAATCTTCAAAAATTTATAACTTGGTGTAGATAAATCATAAAAATAACATAAAAATGCCCATGTGCTCAGTGAAAAAAGGAGAATCAAGTGGACCAAAAATATAAATTATGTGCCTTATATTTATTTTTAAAATAATTAAATACTATAAACCTTCATTAAGTCATAAATAATTAAATGTTAATCACCATAATATGAAATTTGGAGGGTTTGTTTTCTCTGTGATTATGAGTTTCTCTGATTTTTTTTCTATAGTCAAAGAACATTCCTAACATGATAAACCCTAATTTCCAAGGTTAAGTCACCCTTTTGCTTAAAATAAATTATATAAATTAAAATAAAAATTAGAAAAAAATATGAGGTTTGTTTTGGTAGGTTCACTGTGGTCAAAGAAGTATACAAAAAATAAAACCTAAGTTTGAATGTCTTTAAAATATAATTTCCTAATTTAAGTCATTAAAACCTATAAAAAATTAAATAAACAAAAATATAAACCAAAAAATAATAAAAATAAATGCACACCAAAGATAATGGTCATAGGAAGATTCTATAAAAAATTGAAATTAATATGAATTGATTTGACTATCAAAGTGTATTTTTCAAAGCAAATGAGATTTCTACACTAAAATAATTATAATAAATAAAATATAAAAAAAAATTATGAAAGTGGTTTGGGGTGATCCTTGTGACCAAGGACACCGACGAAAGAGGAAATTGATGTTAAAATAAAAAGTTTATTTTTGAGCTAGTTTTTAATTTAAAAATAATTAAAAACAATTAAAAATCATAAAAATACAAAAATGCACCAAAATGTCACTAATTTTTTCATGACCAGTTGAGACCAATTAGAATCTTTTTCCTAATTTTCTTAATATAGTTATGTATTATTTAGAAGCCTAAAATGTATTTTCCTTAATTTTATATTAAAATAATTAAAATAAATAAAATAAAAATGATAAAAATGAAAAGTTTGTTTCTCTGTGTTCTTTAAATTTAGAGAGACTAATGAAAAGTATAAAAAAGTAATTTTTGAAATTAAATTATATTTTCTATTTAATCAGTCATCAAATTTCTAAATAATTATAAAAATTAAAATATAATTAAAAAATTCATTAAATTTAACCCAAGTGGTTCTCTGACCTAGGTGAACCTCCAGCAAATTGCCTAAGGACATAAACTTTACCTTGGTTGATTAAATGAATTAACTTTGGAGATTCCTAATTTTGGACTAAAATAATTATAAAAAATAAAATAAAGATCTGAAAAATATAATTTCTTATTTGCTATTTCAGTTAACCCATGAGAGATAGGTCAACAAATTTTCAAGCCTATATAATTTAATTTAAAAGACTTATGAAGATATGAGCCTTAGGGGAAAAACTGTAATTTCCACCTTTACATCCCTAATTAAGATTTAGGTTGAGCTAAGGGCTTAAAGGGTAATATTTGATCCTAAGAAACATTCTAAGGTGAAAACATTCTAAGGTGATAAGGTGATTGGAACATGTGGATAAGAGGTATAAACCAATTCACCTTCACTTTTAGAAAAGAAGGGTATAACTGTGATTATCCAAATAGTTAAACGTTGGAAGAAGAAAACAAATTGAACGATCAAAATCATTGGGACTTAAGTCAGGAAGTCAAAAACTTACGAACCTAGAGTCTCAAACCAATGGTTGAGATATAGGTTGATCTTTTGATATGAATCAAATGTTCTCAATATGGCCTTTTCTAAAATTACACATCCACCCCTAATGACTTAAGAGCTTTGTTGTGAGCTAAATTTAATTTAAAGATACTTGAGGATTAGTTTTAAGTTCTCTCAAACACTACAAGCTCAAATTTTCCTATCCCCTCTTTCATGGGTTAATTGAGAAATAAAACTGAGCATGAATTAAACCTAATGAACTTCAGAGTGATCTATTCAATAACAAAATAAGTTCAAATGAACTAAAAAATGATTCAGAAGACGTTTAAGGTTGTATAGGGTATCCCATAAACACCTATACAATCTTTTGGATATTTTAAAGAACAACTGAACTTATTGTGCTTTGTTCAAGAAAATCAACCTTAAGAACTCTAGAGACTCACAAAGTTATGAATTGTGATATCTTTTGAATTTAAATCATTAAGGCTTCACTACTACTTAGCTGTTATTTTTTATTTCTTTGGTCACTTAGGTAGCTTATGTGGGTATTCATTCATGGATATTCGATCCAAAGTATTTTGATCCGATCCTATTTGAAAGTACACTCTTGACTTATAACATGAGGTTTAACTTATATAAGCTCTCCATGATTCTTTTTAGAAAATTTTGTTTGCCTAATTTTCTCCTTATTTCCCCATTTTTTTTATCTCTCCTCTTCTCTGAATTTTTATGATAGTTCAACTAAGAGGGCTCATTGAAAAAGGAAATCCTAAGACAACGATTAGACATGTTGGCGACTTTAAATTTAAAAAGGAAAAGAAGGCAACAATGATTTGATGGTTCGGGGTTTTATGCCATTTTCCTCCACTTTAATGAACTTGTTGGCCATCTCCAACAATTCAACAAAGTTTTGGTGTTCTACCAAGCCGAGGCCAAACCAAAACCTCTCAACTCTTAGGCCTTGGGTCAAGGTGTTTTGTGCCATATCAAGTCGCAGGTCCATTTAAAATTCTTAGTAGGCTCGACTTCATAGATATGGAGGGATAATGCGTTCTTTGATTGGCACGATGCCTCAATATGCATAAAACGTTATCTCTTCATCAATACAGATCCAACACTATCTTGGTATTGCGAGTTTTCAGCTTTGTTTGGGCCATAGTTCAACTACCTATCATTGTATGTCTGCACTGCTTCTCGAGGATGGTTCTGCACTCAAGAAGCATGTTCACCTGCTTGAAGCTCTAAGGACCTCCACAATCTGCCTCGTTATAAAGTTTCTCATCTTCTGCATCTCTCATTACATGAACTCGTCCATGACCTCTCTGGTGCATCTCATGTTCGCTACATCTCTCTAGCTATTTTCTTCTTGTTGTTGTGCTCCTTTTCTTATTTCCGACATGATTATGCTCACCGCACCTTTCAGGATATTGAATCCAAAATTGTCCGAGAGAGACACTCAACGAATGGAGCATTGTAGAGAAGAGAAATGCAGAGTGAGCAGTGTAACAAATAATAAAATTGCCAAACCTTTTCTCTTTCAATGAGCATCCTATTTATAGTAAAGGGTACCCCAAAATTACATTTGTACATCTAGTCAAATAGGGACAGTGGGCGATATTTTCAATAATAAACATTAAGAATGTTGAGAGCATGAAAAGGCTTCCAACTGGGTATATAGCCTAGGAGTCCGTCGCTTGGGTACTGTTGAATAATGCAAACCACCGATCAGATGTTCGGGGAACTGTTATTGTTGTTTGCTCCGTGTGTTGAATCTTGTCGAATCAGTTGTGCAAAAATTTGACCAGGGTACCCTTCGAATGGGTTGTTGGTTATCGTTTGATGTGAGGGTTAGTTGTCACCTTGCTAGCATGAGCCGGGTGGTCTAAAGTAGACACTTGATTTTGTCCTAATGGGCTCTCACCTATCACGTCATCTTATACACAATCGTTGGACCTCATTAACATTCGTGGTCACATTCATCATATACAGTGATATATTGGTGTGATGACAAATATTTGAATGGGACAAATATAAATAAAGTTTAAAAATCAAATATATAAATATGCAAGGATTAGTTGGCATTAACGTAAATGACCCAAGATTAAAAAAAATTTATATACAACGATTTACATCAAGATAAGTTACGCGAAAATGACAAATCAAATTTGAATCTGATCTGTCATAAGACCATCTGAGCGGACCAAATCACCGTCAGCCAACTACGTTTTGACCATTTTACTTAAATTTGACCACGTGACAAATCTATGTTCATTTAAACTCTAAAAGTCCCTTTAATTATCCGCATCGTACGTTCCCACACAACCCCCAAGCGCTGACCATTGTTTTCCTTGACATTATACCATTGTCAACTCCTCATTCAAACCCTCCCTATATATATTTTCTGCAAACCAAATCATCACATAAATTCTCAACGGTCAGAAAAATATGAGCAGCTCTAACGGTAACATCGCCGGTGATGACCGGAATTACAAAGGCGTCCGGTGCCGGAAACAGGGCAAATGGGTGTCGGAGATCCGCGTCCCGGGCACAAGAGACCGGCTTTGGCTTGGCACTTACAGATCACCGGAGGCGGCGGCAATGGCTCACGACACCGCCTTCTTTCTTCTCCGCGGCCCATCCTCTTCAAAAGGACTGAACTTTCCGGATCGAGCTGCGAGTATGAGATGGGTGAGCTTGTCGCCGAGGTCTGTGCAGGAGGTGGCGTCGAAATCTGGCATGGATTTTGATGCGAAGTTGATTGCTGAGTCGCCGCCCGTTTGTGAGAGGGAAGAGAGCAGTAATGGTGCTGACTTTGCTGATGGATGTTTAAGTTTTGGTGGATACGAAGATATATCTGTTGATGATATGGAGATAGTAATGTAGTTTTGGGGAACTGTTCCAGGAAAAATATGCTTATTAAGTACTTTGCATCAATTATTATGTGGCATTTACTTATGAGAAGTTTTATTTTATATGCACCTCAATGCATTTAAAATGTCTCTGATATTTTTCTTTTTATGGGAAAAATATATTTCTTGTTAATATGATTTTGTAGTATAAAAATATAAGTCATAACCCTTAAATAGAAGGCACACGTGAACTTCGTGAAGTAGCAATCCTTAAAGGCTTGAATTATCTTTTGTTCAATATTTATGATTCTATAATTCTAATTATTTAGGTTAAAATGTTTTCATTTTTGGCAAGGACATGTAATAGTAGGAATTCAATTGAATGAAAAGTCTAGGTTTAAAAAACAAAAAAGGTGCATAATTATAATAAGGGTTTCAAACTTGGTTAATAAAATTTGTTAGAACTACATTCAAACTAGATTAAAATACATTCAAACTTTCTTCACCTTCTAATCATGTTTGAGCCTAGTTTGGAACTAGCTTGAAATGGTTTACACAAGTTTGAGTTATGCCCTTTACATTTGGCTTTCTATGTGTTGAATGTAAAAATGTCCCATGTATCACACCCATGGTATAGAGGATTGGACGGACGGAAGGTAGAGAGAGAGAAAAACAAAATGTACAATAACACAAATTATGAAAGGGCATATTCAGTATTCCTTTCATGAAGAAATAACCCCCTATTTATATATCATAGGAGTGTTTAGTAAAGTTACATGTTTGTTCTTGTTTTAATAGGAATATTAAAAGTCATTATTACACATTTTCATATTTGTAATCGACGTCGCGCCCTTTAGAATCTAAAACTGATGTTGACACCATTTCATATTCATAAATACTTGAAGAAAGGCATTTAATGGTCTATTGGTATTGTAATTTCGCCGTCTCGCAATCGTTCGGTCGGTTGGAAGGTCTTCAGTCGGCCTCCTCATGAGAATCCTCAATATAGACCCTCTTATCGTTTGAGTGTACTTGGACCGCCAGACAGAGGGTGTGTCACCGTAATTTGATGAGTACCCCTCTTCGGGCAAGCGACCTTCTCAAAAGATTGGAAATATATTCAATGAGGTGCCCTTTGACCAATTTTGTGAAGCATCCCAAAATCAGTTGAGGGAAGTTTGTCCCTTGAATTGGGCCCCCCAAGTTCTTTTGCTCGGTCAACCCACAGTTCCAACTGGAGGAATCGATGCATGATGTTGTGTTTGTTGACCATCCTGATGCAGTCGTTTGGTGTCCATTTAGTGGGATCTATTGAGTTTTCTTGAGATTCGTGTGTCATATTTATTATATACATATTTTAGTCTCTGATTCTCTTACTTCATGAAAGAGATAATTGTAATGAGAATAACAAAATTAAATGCAAAAGTTGACTTTTTTATTTCTTAATAAAAACTTTGAATAATAAAACTTCCTAGATTTTAATGCATGTATTCCTTATAAATAAGGCATGATCAGTACTTTTTCACCACCATTTCTGAATTTCCAATCCATTAGTCAGTTTTTAAAAGAAAAGTACAACGATGAGTGGCAAAAAACCCCATGAATGAGAAGGACATGTTGAAGGCATTTAGGCTTTCAACCAAAAAACTCTGCCATCTTGTTGGAGAGAAGAAGAAGAAACCTGTGAATAGTCGGTCAGTTGGATCAAAGAGGCCATGAGAAGGGAGTCAATCAGTGGAGATGAAGCTGGTAAGTAGTAGTACAAAAAAAAAAAAAGGCAGAGGAGACGACCGAGTTGTTTGGCTCATTGCCACTATGAGATGGGGACTGTGGCTAACATCCACGACAATGGTGCAACTATTTTTGCTCCAAATTCAATCTATTAGTGGCCAACCCACCAACTCATACAGTTGGTGGTTGAGACCCAGGTCCAAACAAGTGGAGGTGTACTTCCCTTTTCCTCAATTGTTGAGGCCAATCAAGTGGTTGCCCAATTGCTTGATGGCGAGAGTCTTCGCATGTCTATGATGGAGTGAATAAGTGGCATAAAGAAATCTATTTTTTCTTAGATGGTTGATTTATTCCTTTTATTATTTATAATATTTGATTATTCTTATAGAGGAGATCGTGCACATCAATGACTCTTTGGTAATAGAATTCAGTCAACCCTCTACTCCAGAGGTAGCCCTGGGACCTTCTAATTTGTCCATGGCTTGAGACAATATGGCCATCGTCTGTTGGTTCATGAGGTTGTTAAGATGGAGACTGATGGTAGGTGAGGTTCACCAGAGTAGCCTTCTGTCTGTATGGATGAAATAGTAAACACCTTAACTAGGATGATGGATTTCAAAGGGAGAAAGACATATCCTACTTTAAGGAGGAGCATGCAGCCCTTTATTTGGACATGGTGACTCTCTGGACAAATGGGACGAGTCTTCATGCAGAGTTGGCAGAAGTCCAGGTGACCAATTTGATCTCTCGAGTCCAAGAAGAGGAAGAGGGTGTAAACAAATTTAAGTTAAGGGAGTGTGTGTTGTACTAAAGCCTTGTGAGTTGGGGTCTAGTGTTGCACAAGACGGTCAAAAGCATGTTTATTAAATATTTTCTGTCATAAATAAATATTTAGTTTTCGTAAATTTTAAAATTTTAGATCATTTCATTTTCTTAATTTTCACACCAATTTGTGATGAATTTTTGAAGAACAAGTTACAGACATATTTTGAATTCCCTGGATACCCAATATAAGGGTTAAAGTAAAATGGGCTTACACTTTCTCATTTTTCACTTTTCCTTCACTTCAGTCGTATCTTGTCTTTCCCTTTATTCAATTTCCTTCTAATGTTCTCATGACCTCCAAATATTCTCTATAAAGGTTCAGCATGATGCGAGCAACTGAAAGGTATACACTGGCATTGTTTGATGTGAGTCTCCTAGAAGATATTTGTGTACAACACAAATTTAGTACACAAGGCAGTTGAGCCAAAAGTGAGGGAAACCGCTACTCCAAAGTTAATATGATTTTATACTATGATCAGTTTGGATGGGGACTTTGACAGTTATTCTGCTTGGAACTCCAGTTGATACTCAATCACTATGGAGTCATCCCTACTCAGATAAAACCAAACACAATTGTAGCAGTGATGCATTCGTCATTTACTTGAGATGGATGGAGATCCCGAGGTTTCAGGAGCAATTTTTCCCTGTGTGTTCTTTCATGGTGGAGTCAAATGATATGTTGTTTTGACTTCACTAAAAATTTTCACTTGATTGATCTAAAAATAAGGTCAAATATTAAAAGTTTGAAATCCTCCAAGTTGTATGCAAGAGCTGGGAAATTAAAACTAGGCTAACCTAAGGACCTTAAAAGAAGAAAAAAGAAGCGTCATTGTGGTTTCAAGGGCTTGCCTTGACTTTCATGTGTAAATAAATGTTAGTAATCTAATATATTGACCCCATAACAATTAACCCTACCTAGTTTGGACTCTTGCACTGTTGGTAACTTCTAATGAGCTGGAGGAGAAAAGCAAGCTTGAAAAGGGTGCACAAATGTCAAGGAAGGAGCCAATAAAGAAGATAGGCAACACTTACTCATCAAGGAGGGAAGAGGCCGAGGAAAAGAGGATGATAATGTCAAAGGCGAGACAGTCCCAAGTTTAAAATCATTTCATTCTGTCTCTGAAATAGCAATCATTATTGATACACCTAAAACATATAGTCTTTATTTATACATTTTTATACCTATTTTTTGATATATTGCGCTTTAATGAAAGATATTTGTGTAAAGATATTTGTGTGTTTTATATTTGTGTGTTTTAATTTGAGGTACAATCAAATGGATGAAAAATGGTGAAATGAGAGAAAAGGATCAAATTTGGAACAAAGATGAAGAATTTGTATAATTGAACTGAGGCATCTAAGCATCAAGAACCGACACATGAAAAAGAGAAGGCCACGTCTAAGTGCCCAGTACCTTGCGCTTAAGCGCCAAAAGTAGTTACTTGATGATTCAATGAATTTGGATGAATTTGAACGAATTTGAAGCAACCCTTGTTGAAAACGCGGGAAATAGTTAATAGACAAAAAAATTCATTCAATTGGCTTCGAAATGAGGCAAATTCTAGAAGATTCATTGAATATTAACAAATTTTGAAGAAACACAAAGATACCTTTTGGAAAATTTTAAGAAAAGTCTTGGATTGAAGAGGAAGAGCATCAACCCCATCATAAGAGCCATCATCTATCATCGCCAAACTCATTTCAGTCACCCACACTTTTCTTTTTATTTTAAGTTGTAGTTTGTATTGTAAGTGAAGGAATAGAATTAAAGGAACTTCAAGACTGTTGTGTAGAGGATTTGAGATAAGTTTTTATCCTTGTAACTACATTTGGTTTTAATTTAGACGTCTTATTTGTTTGCATGATTTCTACTTTCAAACTTAAGTGTGGTTGTGTTTTCTCCAAGAATTTTGAGTAGTTTTCTTTATATTTTTCCTTAAAATGATAAGTGATTAAGTATTGGATGGAAGTTATGTGGAGTATTATTCTTTAATGTTGGAAGAAGTTGTGATGATTTTAAACCTTGTACTTCATTACTTCTTGATTTTGCCAATTAAGATGTTAATTCCTATTGTGAGAACATGTAAAATCCAAGATGGTATTGTCTCAGTCAACATATGGTAAGAATCACGTGAGGTTATATGGATGAGAGTAAAATTCATATGATTGAGTGCAAATAAATAAGGAAATAAACTTTAAAGGGTATAGAATTAAAGGACTTTATAGTGACAGGCTAAAGGCCCCAATTTGATTTATAGTTTTAGTTTTTTATACAAGATGATAGCTGCCAGATGGAGGGAGAAGAGGGAACTCTATGGTGAGAGCTAGTATCTTCCCTACCTAACATGTCTTTAAGATTTTCAAACTTTAAAGTAGTCAATGTTATTTATAGCATCTCTAATAAAGGTAAAGAATATTATTGCTCCTATTTGACACAATACAATTTGAATACTTCCATAATAGAATTTCTATACTTATTATCGAATTATGATAAAGAAAAAATATTTTAATTATATTGCCTTCATCTTACAAATATCTAGTTAGATTTAGTTAGTTTATTTTACTTTCAGTTATAAAAAATTATAAAAAAAATCAAATTTTTATTCCTATTATAGCATCTATAGTTTCAGTAAGAATATTTTGCTAAGTAGAATTTGTAAGTAGAATTTGTTATCTGAATTTGTTATCTAATTTCTTTTGATTTTAGTTGCATATTGTAAGTTTTCTCTATGGGTTCGCCATTCGGGGCTTAATCAAAAAGTCATATATTACTTGATAACGATACGTATACTTATATAGTAACCCATTATTAAAGATAATAATTGTATTTTTATTTGCTTCGAAGCCAAGTTTTTGACTATTTGTTGCTGATGATCAAGTTTTTTGTATCGTTGCAAAGAAAGAACTATAAGTAAGGAAAAATTATTCTATAATCGCATACATCGCAGTGAACATTTAGGGGTGGTTGACTTAGGCTAGAAGTGCATTTTACTTAGAATCAAAAATATCAAAATTTGTGCATTAGCCGCACTTAAGTGTTGGCTAACCCGAGAGGTAGGCACCTAAGCGCCGAATCAGTTGTGTTTAAGCATCGGCTCACATAAATTGGTTCGCAAATGGTTTAAAGTGTAACCATGAGCCAAAAACCTCCATTTTTACCCAAACTTCATCTCCTACCTTTGGTTTTCACGATTTTGAGAGCTAGGGCATCCTCTTAAGTGATGATTTCCAAGTGGTTTCAAGGCAAATTTGTTAGATTTGATCTACTTGAGGAAAGGGCTTCGCTTCTATGTAAAAATTTTTTATTTTCACCATGTATTTTGAGCACATTATGGATTTGACTGAAACTCACTATTCATGGTGAAAATTCAAGAAAAATCTATGGAAAATATATAGAAATGTGAGTTTAAGCTTTAAGAGTTGAGTTTATTGATTTAAAGTTGAATTTGAGATTTATTGTGAATTTCTTATGTGATTTTTTGAATTGGCCCCTAAAATGAAGAGTAGTAAAGGGAATGCTCATTTCAATTCAAACAAGTTTGTCAGTTCTAGAGCTCAAGACAAATATAGTGATGCATTGCAGCTGAGGAAACTGATTCCTGAGAGGATTTTTAAGAGTCCGGGTGGAGCAGTAGAAGATTTGATTGTTCGTCGATAGTGGGAGCATTTTTTCTATTTTTCTGTTATGGCCGTGATTTCTATTCCTCGGGAATTCTATGTGAATCTCCTTGAAGCTGAGGATGTAGGGTCATGTTTTGAGGGAAACAAGTGCATTTATCCCCGAAAATAACAAATCTATTATACCAGTTACCTCCTAGTACATTTTTTATTCAAACTATAGTTCGACTGAGGAGGAGTTGGACAAGATCATATCATCAATGGCTAAGGGAAGAGGATTGTGGAAGATCACTAATGAAAGAAGAGTCAACTTCTCCATGTCAAATTTAGATGCCACGTCAAAAGTGTGGCACTACTTTATTTCTGCTCATCTACCACCAACCGATAACCTTAGCAAAGGGACACGGGATAGAGCTACCTTGAACTATTGCATTTAGCAGTTCAAGCTCATTGACATTAGAGCTCTGGTTTATGAGACTAGCACCAATTCTGTCGTCACTGCTACTACTACAGGTTTGGGATTCACATCCTTGATCTTTTCATTATGCGAGCAGGTAGGTGTTAGATTTGATAGTTGGGAAGAGATATTGCAGCCACTAAAGCCCATTGCAAGTGTTAATGTTAAGTCTTACTCACATCACTCAATCTTTGGCTGGAGAGTTGGATTTTATAACAGTTCAAGTGCCTCTACGTCTCGTGCTTTTACTTCACATACTTTGACATCACAAGGTCAGACTTTTGGATCTGATTCACAGTCACATTTATTGCAAATAATGTTAGATAATATTAATTATACTACAGATAAAGTAATAAATTTAGAGAATTTTGTAGATCATATGAATGTATATATGAGGAAACATAGTGATTATGAGGAGAAATTTCACTCATCATTGGAAAACCTCATGAGAGGTCATGAGAGGTGACCAGAGTGTAGTACCAGAGTGTAGTTTTCTCTCCATATCTAAAATATTCATCATATGAGCCTACAACTTTTTGGCATAGTGATCATAGTGATGCTAATGAGGAGGAGGAAGATTAGACCGCAGACTCAAGTTTATTTTTTACTATTGTTGTGAACTTTTTGTGGTACAGTTGTACTGTACCATTGTTTTGTTTGGAGTTGTACTTATTGAGACTGCTGCTTTTGTTGTGTTTTGTTTTGTTTGACACAGGTGTGAAGTATTTATGTTATTGTGAGTAGTTATATTTTGTTTTTAATGGTAGAAATTGTGATAACTGTGTAGTTTAGTGTATTTTGTTGGTCTGTGTTGAACTTAATCATGAATCTTGGGTAGGTTTAGAATGTTACTAACTTTCACTTAAGAACTTCATGTTTTAAATTTTCAATTTACTGCTAGGTATTTTCTTCATGTTGCAACTATGAATGTTTTTTTACCCTTTTTGTTATCCTCCACTGCATAGAAGTCTAATGAATCTCAATATGTTAAAATTAAATCAAAATTTGATCAATTCAATTTTTACTCCTATTTTTAATTTTTGTACTTGTATACTTAGGATGTAAAAATTTCTATAAACATGATTTTTAGTTTTCAGTCCTACCTTAGTTTTCAGTCCTACCTTTACATATATATATATATAGGTGGGATGAAAAAAATTTCTAAAAACTTGAAGTTTATTTGTTCTCAAATGTACTACAAATAAATTTGATTTTAATTTGAAAAAAATGATTATGTATATGAAGTCGTAAGTGAAGTTATATTTGGGAAATAAAATTTTTAATATAAAAATGAGTAAAAGAATTTAGTTCAAACCTATAGTAATGAAGAAAAACTTAAAGTTAAAAATTTTTAGTGTAGAAATGATAAATATTGTGTAACTAACTTTAGTAAGAGAAATTGTATTTTTGAAAAATTTGGAAGGGTTTGACTTTTATTTTTAATACTTAAATTTCTTTTATTAAAAATAATTTTCAAAACTATTATTATGTTTTTAAGTAAAATATTTATATCAAAACTTTTCTTTAAGAAAGGAGTGGAATTCAAAATCATTAAAGGCCTATCCAGATATAGTAATCCTCACCATATAAACAAAGGGAGAAGAAACTTGAAGATTAGTGTCTGATTAAAATTGGTTCCACGTCTAATCTTTTTAAAGTATAAGACTTGAGAGAAACACTTAAGCTTAAGGATAAAATATAGTAAGTATAATTATTCTTAATAAAATTTTTAAAGTAAAGAAGATAAAATGCCCTAACTCTATATTTGGAGAATTTACAATATTTTTGAACTAGGTAAAAACTCATATTTTCAAACTTCTTTATACTAAAAATTTCTAAATTCTAAGTTGGTCTCATGAACTAATGATTTTTCTAAATTGGACTGCTATATTTCTACGTCAAAATTTTAGAATATCCTAAAGAAACTCATTTACATAATCCACTTATTTTGGTTTTTAAAGATTGGAGTGTCACTTGAGGTTAAGTAACATCTTAAGTTTGGGGGATTTTGATACACCTAAAATATATAGTCTTTATGTACATATTTTTATACTATTTTTTGATATATTGCACTTTAATGGAATGTATTTTTGTGTTTTTCTTATAGTTACAATCAAATGGATGAAAAATGATGAAAGGAGTGAAAAAAAATCAAATTTGGAGCAAAAATGAAGAAGATGTACAATTGAATTTAGGAGCGTAAGTGCTAAGCGTCAGTGAAACAGAGAAGGCCACGCCTAAGCACACAGTACCTCGCTCTTAAACTCCAGAAGTAATTACTGGATGATTCAATGAATTTGGTCAAATTTTGAAGAGGTGTTTGAAGCAACCCTTGGTGAAAACATGGGAAATAGTTAATGGACACAAAAATTTATTCAATTGGCTTTTGGAAGGAGGTAACTTCTAGAAGATTCATTGAATATGGACACATTTTGAAGAGACACCTTTGGAAATTTATAAAATAAGATTTGGAATCATGAGGAGGAGAGTCAACTCCATCATCAGAGCCATCAACCATCATCGCCAAACTCATTTCAGTCACCTACACGCCACCGCCGTCGCCACTTTTCTTTTTATTTTACGTTGTAGTTTGTATTGTAAGCAAAGGAAGAGATTCAAAGGAACTTCAAGACTATGGTGGAGAGGATTTGAGATATGTTTTTATCTTTGTGACTACATTTGGTTTTAGTTTAGACTTCTTGTTTACTTACATGATTTCTACTTTTAAACTTAAGTGTGGTTGTGTTTTCTCCATGAATTCTAAGTAATTTTTTTATCTTTTTTCTTTAAAATAATAAGTGATTAAGTATTGGATGGAAGTTATATGAAGTATTAATCTTTAATGTTGGAAGGAGTTAGGATGATTTTAAACCTTGTACTTCATTTACTTCTTCATTTGACTAATTAAGATGTTAATACTTGTTGTGATAACATGTAAGATCCAATATGGTATTTTTGCAGTCAACAAATGGTAAGAATCACATGAGGTTGTATGGATGAGAGTGAAATTCAAATGATTGAGTGCAAATAAATAGGTAAATAAAATTTAAAAGGTGTAGAATTAGAGGACTTTAGAGTGATAGGCTAAAGCCTTTGATTTGGTTTATAGTTTTAGGTTTTGATACGAGAAGTTAGCTCCCAGGAGGAGGGAGAAGAGGGAAATCTAGAGTGAGAGCTAGTTTCTTCCCTACCTAACTCGTCTTCAAGATTTTTCAAACTTTAAATTAGTCAATGTTCTTTATAACATCTCTAGCAAGGGTAAGAAATATTATTGCTTCTACTTTTCACAACATAATTTGAATACTTCCATAACAAAATTCTTATACTTGTTTATAATCATGATAAGGAAAAAGATATTTTAATTATATTGCCTTCATCATACAAATATCTAGTTAACTTTAGTAAGTTATTTATTTTACTTTCAATTATAAAAAATTACAAAAAAGAATTGAATTTTCATTCATATTATTACATATATAGTTTGAGTAATATTTTCCTAAGTAAAATTTGTTATCTAATTAGAATTTGATATCTAATTTCTTCTAATTTTAGTTGCATATTCTAAGTTTTCTATGTGGGTTAAATATTCGGGGGGCTTACTAAAAAAGTCCTATATTACTTGATAATGATATGTTTACTTACGTAGTATTTCATATTTAAATACAATAATTATATTCTTATTTGCTTTGAAGTCAAGTTTTTGCCTAGCTGTTGCTGGTGATCAAGTTTTTGTCATCATTGCAAAGTAAGAGTTGTAATTAAGGAAAAATTAAGAATATAATCACATACATCGCATTGATATATAAAAGTTAAAACTAGTTATTCGAAACAAATTCACTGGTGAATTGATATTAATTGAGTGAAAAGCTTCCTTGATGAATTTACGGGCTTTGAGGGTTCAAACAAGCGGAGTCAACATCAAGAATCCTTAGATCTGATTCTAAGGAGTGTTCTAAGCATCCTTTGATCCAAGGAACATCCCCGACTATCTTATTTGGGTTTCATTTCTCAAGTAGAAAAAGGGGAAGCCAGCCAACCCTCTCCAAAGTCACCAACTACACTGGCAGATTAGGTGGATGCAGAAAACCTGAAGGAAATCCCAATAAAGAGGCAGAAAGCCTTAGTTGTTATTGCTTCATCATTGAGACTCAATTTTTAATTTGTGTATTGACACAAAAAAACTTACAACAGAGTAAGTTGGTCGTACAATGCAAGTGCATGTATAAAGTAGTATGCAATTTAGGAGTCTCTATATCGACCCCACGAAAACAGTATTAACAATTATTTCTGTAGAAATTGCTCTACTTTACTAATTTAGTGAACCTAGCTTGGTGATATTGCAAAGAAGGTTAACTTCCTAAGATTATTGTAAAAATAGAGTAACTTATTGGAAACAAGAAACATAAACAATGAGAAAGATCTTGTGAGTTATTTCAAGAATTATGGTCTCGCACCTCTCTGATTTGGGGATCATGTTGATCGTGGTTTTTTGAAATATTTTCCTGCATGATTGTTGTCAATCAGAGATATATTACTCTTTATGCCTATGTCTAAGTTAAAATAAATCTATAATCTAAGAAGTTTAGGCTTCCTTAAGCCCCACTACATTCCACATAAATGTTCTGATCCCCTGGAATGATTGCAAAATTTCACTGAAATATGTCTATCCTCTCAAAATTATGTGGTTAACATTTTGTTTCTGCTACACAATGGTTAAAAATTGTAGTTTCACAAATTATTTCATTATCCTAGTTGGCCAGACTATGAGTAACCGACGTTTAAAGGTTAACCACAATAATGGCCATGAAAGAACAAGAAAACACTAACAAAAAAATATTTCAAAAAAATCAAAATTAAATCCACTACCTTTAAATCATAAAGAAATGAGGAACATATTAGCTATGCATTGTTGAGAAATCCATAGCAAGAAAAATTATATAGGATTTCATTGCAAGAAACAGAAACAAGTTAAACTTACAATAACTTGTCTAATTCACAATAACAACAACCTTACCTCTGATACAACAATCTCTCATAACTAATAAAACACATAAAAACTCACCCTTAAAGGTTTCAACCAAGGGAAGAAGAAGACCTTCAAGAGAACACTTAAATTCTCTCAAAACCTCACTTTAAGCAGCCTCCAACTCCTCTCTGCTCTAGCCTCTCCTCAAAGAAGCCCTATAAATATTTTTTAAAGCAAAAACCACATATTTGACAAGCAAAATTTCTTCTAAATGTGTTTTCCTACTCATTAGCATGACACATTTTGTATGCATCCTCACCAATATTTAGCCTCATTCTATTGCATTTTCATCATTACTATTTTCTTATGGCTCTAAAAAATAAAGGTGAAAAATCTAAATCAACTTCTTATGACAAAAATAAGTTTTTATGCTCCAGAGCTCAGGAGTTTTACAAAGACTTTTTAAAGTCTAAGAGGTTGATTGTGAAGAGGGGATTCAATACCCCCATGGTCAGGTAAAAAGAATGATTATTAGGAGGCAGTGGGAAGAATTCTGTTATGGCACTTCTGTTTTTGTGGTTCCTGTTATAAGAGAATTTTATGATATCCTCTGGAAGCTATCGATAGATTAGTTTTTGTGAGAGGAAAACTTATGGGTATTTCTCCTTTCTCCATCAATGCATTACACTCTTTGAGAGATTTCCCTTATTTCTCTTATGTAGATTCTACTCTTACTAATGAATATCTAAATGAAAGTATCAAATCCTTAATGGATAATAGAGGAAAATGGAAAGTTAATGAGGGAATTAAAATCAAATTCTCTGCTGCCAAATTAAATGGAATATCAAAATCTTGACACTTTTTCATTTCTACTAAAATGTTTCAATACTAATGAGGTGACTATGGATCAAGCTTTACTGAATTATTATATCATGAACAATAAATTCATTGATGTAGGTTCCCTTATTCATTAATCTTTAGTAAATTCCACAAGTAGAGGAACTACTTTTGGTTTGAGGTACCCATCTACTATCATTTCTTTGTGCCAGCATGTTGGAGTTGTTGTTAGTGCTAGGAAGGAGAATCCTCATCCATTAAACCCAATATCTAGTGCTAAACTTGGATTATATATGGTTCATGCATACTTTGGGAAAGGATTAATTATAACACAACCTTGTTCTTCTACTTCTCACAATCCACGTCCTGCTACTCTGAAAGGTGCATTTGAACAACAATTGGATAGGGTAGAGAATGACACTGCAATTTTATATGGTGAGTTGTATAGGTTAGCAAAGCATTATTCACAATTGGATTGGTAGTATAAAATTCAATTCGATCATTGTGGTAAGCTTCAATCTATTGAAGTGGAGATGTATAAGAAAAATATGTAGATTGATGGAGATAATTTGATTGCGTTTCAGGTATGTCCACTTTATTAGATACACAAGCACACCAACCAATCTAGGGAAGTGGAGGAGAAGAAAGAAGAATAAGAAGAAGAAGATGGATATGATGATGATGAGTATGAGAAGTGACTAGTTTTATTTTTTTTATTGTGGATGTACTAGACATTATTTTTATTTGTTGTTATGTGGTTGTATTGGACATTATTTTTATTATTTGCTATGTACTAGACTATATGTGCATTTCTTGTTGCTACTATTCCTGTACGTACTTTTTTAATTTATATTTGTGGTTGCAGACTTAATCTATTTTAAGTTACCTGTTGCATTTTATACTTTCTTTCGTGTAGATTTAATTTTATCCCTCTTTAGCTAGGATTTACCTTCAACTGCTTGTATATTCTTCGTGCATATACCTGATAATCTTGTGGATAGATATACGTCGTATGAAGTATTTCTGTGGTATTTTCTCCTTGCTTATATTTATGCATTACATTGCTTCATATGTTGAAAATTAAGTTTGGGGGAGGGGGGAGAAAAACTCTTTAAAAGCTTAAACATATTTTTTCTTAATAATTTGTATTTAAATTGATATATTTTAAAAGTGGTTTGTGGTATGTGGTGTCGAGTTAAAATTACTGCAATTTTGAAAAAGGAAAAATATAGTATCTTTCATTTTAAATTCTATGTAAATGAGACTAGACTAGTGTTTAGTTAACTTGTAGTTCAACCTTTGAAAAATGATTTTGGTATTATTTTTTGAAAGAGTTATATATTTGAACAACTAGGTTTCCTTAGATATACACTTTATAAGAGTTGAAGTTCTCTTAAAATCATATTTCCAAAAGTTTAAAAGTAGAGGAATGTATAGGAAGATAAAAGTGGAATTCAAAACTATTGAAGGCATATCCAGAGATAGTAATCTTTTTATAATTATGCTGAGAATTGAAATACATATTCTAAAGTAAGAAAAAAAGTGATTAAAAGAAAAGTATTAAGTGAGAAAAAGCTTGAGGAGAAGCCTAATCAAAAATTGGTTTCACTTGATTCTTTCTAAAGTTAAAGCTACATTACAATCCTAAGCTACTTGTATTTAAGGTGTATTTATAAAGTATTTTTAATGGAGAGCTGATATGCCTAAAATATATAGTGTTTTTAAACATATTTTTATACCTATTTTTGAGATATTGCACTTTAATGGAAGGTATTTTTGTGTTTTTCTTTTAGGTACAGGTAAAAATGTGAAAAAAGCTTAAAAGAGTGAAAAAGGATCCAATTTAGAGCAAATAGGCGCCAGTTCCGACGCTTAAGCGCTGGGTAAATAGAGAAGGTCGTGCCTAAGTGCCAGAGGCTCTGGGCTTAAGCGCCAGTGGTAGATATTAGATGAGTAAATTCAATTTTTGAGAATTTTGAAGAGGTTTTTTAGGTACTTATTGGCTTAATAGGTGGTTACAACCACCATGGATCAAAAATTATTGCAAAATGATGCATCTCTTGGGGAAATACATCGAATCAAGACACATTTTGAAGAGATACGAAGACACCTTTTGGAGAATTATAAAAGAAGGAAGATTGAGATTTTGAAAGAAGTCCGGAAAGTATTGGGAAAGTTTTGAAAGTTCAAAAATTGGGGAGTTAGTTGGAGAGATTTTCAGGCACCACATATTTATCCTTTTTTTTATTTTAATTTTATATTGATTGTGTTGTAAAAGAGAAGAGATTCAAAGGAACTTCAAGAGTTTGGTGGAGGACTTGAGATAAGTTCTTATCTCTTGTTTTAGACTACTTTTGGTTTTAATTGAAACTTGTTGTTGGTTTAACAATGATTTCTACTTTTAAACTAAAGTGTGGTTTTGTTTTCTCCATGGATTTTAAGTAGTTTTCTTTATCTTTCTTCTTAAATGATAAGTAATTAAGTGTTGGATGAAAGTTATGGAGAGTATGATCTTTAATGTTGAAAGAAGTTGTGATAATTTAACTCTACGTACTTCATTTACTACTTGATTTGGCCAATCCAGATGTTAAAATTTGTTGTGAGACCATATAAGAACCGAGTTGGTATTGTCTCAGTCAACAATTGGAAAGAATCAGATGAGGTTGTATGAATGAGAATGCAGTTCATATGATTGAGTGCAAATAAATAGGGAAATATTCATTGAAGGGTGTAGAGTTAGAGGACTTTAAAGTCCCAACTTGGTTTATTATTTTAGGTTCTGATACAAGATGTTATCCCCCAAGTGGAGGGAATCAAGGGACTCGAGAGTGAGAGCTAGTATCTTCCCTGCTCAGCCAGTCTTCAGAACTATTCAAACTTTAAATCAGCAAATATTCTTTATAGCATCTCTAGTAAGGATAAAGAATATTACTGCTCCTATTTGACACAACACAATATTCATACTTCCACAACAGAATTCCTATACTTATTACTGATTCTTAATAAAGAGAAAGATATTTTCATATTTAGTGCTTTTCTCTTATAAAAACTCAAGTTATCTTTTTAAGTTTGTGTTGCTTTTGTCAAAATATTAAAATCACCAAAAATATTTAAACTTTCTTTGCTGCGAAAATGTCTTTAGTTTAAATAATTATCTTTTTAAAAATAGAATTTTTTCCAAAAAGTGTATATTGCATATCTTCCCTGTGGGTTCGATATTCAGGTCTTAATCAAAAAGTCCTACGTTATTTGATAACGATACATATACTTGCGTAGTATCCCAAATTATATAAATTAAAAGTTAAATTCTTATTTTTCTTCTGGATCAAGTCATTGGTTTTGTTGTGAAATAAGGAAATATAAGTGAAAAAAATAATCAGAATCATTATTATACTGTTGCATATAAGCAGTTATCGGGGATCAAGTTTTTGGCGCCATTACCGTGGAAGTGAAGTGAAAATTGTAAAGAATCTATTGATTTAAAAGCAAATTTCTATTTTTAAAAAGTCTTATTTAAACTTTAAGTTATTATATTTTATTTTTTGAGTGTTTAGTTTTATTTTATTTTTTTTAGTGTATGCGTAGTTCAGGTTCTGAAGGACTAATACCCTACAATTCTGAATTAGAGAGAATTATTAGAAAAATAAAAAAAACTAAAAAAATTACAGAAATGGCAAACCAAAATGATCAAAATGCTGAAATTCATCAAAAGTTTAGACCTTTAACAGATTATGCCAACCCTACTGTAGATGAACTTCATTGTAGTATTCAAAAACCTAATGTAGTGGCTAATTCATTTGAGCTTAAACCTGCTATTATCCAAATGGTATCAAATAATCAGTTTGGGAGATCACCAACTGGAGATCCACAACTGAAGATCGAAATTTACAGCCAATTTTCTAGAATTTTGCGCTACATTTAAATACGATGGTGTGTCAGATGATGCCATAAGACTTAGGTTATTTCCTTTCTCATAAAAGGATAAAGCTAAGATATGGTTGAATTTGTTAGCACCTGGATCTATGAGAACTTGGGGTGATTTAGCACAAAAATTTCTTGCTAAATATTTTCCATCACCAAAAATTGCAAAGCTTAGAAATGATAGCATATCTTTTAATTAGTTTGAAGGGGAATCTATTTATGAAGCATGGGAAAGATTTAAAGAACTCTTAAGAAAGTGTCCACACCATGCTATACCAGATTGGTTAATAATTCAAACTTTATATAATGGATTAATTGGATCTATTGGATCAATTATTGATGTCGTTGTTGGTGTTTCATTAATGTCAAAACCATTTCATGATGCTTATGCTTTAATTGAAGAAATGACTACCAATAATTTTCAATAGCCTTCTTAGAGGTTGAATCCTAAGAAAGTAGCCAATATTCATGAATCTGATGCATTTACTATGTTAACAAATAAAGTTGTTGCAATTTTAAGGACGTTAGACCATTTTGGAATGAATTTTTCTCAACCAATTTCCATGATTGAAGAGAATTCATTAGGCCAAATGGTATATTCTCAAGCATCATTAGAAACTTTGAATGACTTAAATAACAAGCAGAATAACCCATATTCAAATTATTATAACCCAGGTTGGAAAAACCATCCCAACTTTAACTGGAATAACAATTTGGGTGGTAATAATCAGCAACGAGGGAACAACAACCAAGTAAACCTATTGGGAAACTGGAGCAATCAAGGTATTAATAATTATAGATCTACTTATCCTCTAGGTTTCAACAATAATACAAAATTTAAGGAGAAGAAGCTGTCTAAAGATGAAGTGGTACTACAAATGGGACATCAATTACAAAGTCGAGGAGCTACAATTAGAAATATTGAGAATCAACATAGGCAAATAGCAAATTCATTAAGTAATAGATCTTAAGGAACACTTCCTAGTAATATTAAATCAAATCCAAAAAATCAGAATAAACAACAAGTAAAAGCCATTCAACTTAAAAGCGAAAGAGAGTTGGAAGGTAAGGTTCAAAAAGAAATTGAAGTAGAGAGAGAAGAAATTGAAGAATCAAAAGTGGCGCTCTAAAGATTTTGAAAGACTTATTTCTCCACTAAAAAATGATTTGAAAAAACCACCACCTCCATTTCCTCAGAGACTTCGTCAGCAGAAGTTGGATAAACAATTTTCAAAATTTCTGGAAATATTTAAGAAGCTTACAATTAATATTTCATTTGTTGAAGCCTTAGAAAAAATGTCAAGCTATGTGAAGTTTATGAAGGATATTCTTAACAGGAAAAGGAAGTTTGAAGATAATAAGACTGTTGCACTTAGTGAGGAGTGCA
>NW_018250867.1:203458-231006 GCF_001263595.1 Phalaenopsis equestris
ACCTATCATTTTTGGGAGACCTTCCCTAGCCACAGGAAGAGCAATGATAGATGTGTAGAAAGGGGAATTAAGAATGCACGTCAATGATCAAATTGTTACTTTCAATATTTCAAGATAAATGAAATATCCTGCAAAAGGTAAAGATGATGAATGTTATGGGATGGATGTTATAAGATATCTAAGTGAAAGTCATTTCAAAACAACTTATGAAGAAAAATCTGAAGAAAAAGATTTGGAACACGAGCAAGAAAGGAATTAGATTGATGTGAAGAACAATTTAAGGAAGATTCAAACTATGTTTGAGAAAGTTTTGAAATTTTGGACACGTAGACAAAGATAAATCATTTTGTCCCTCAATTAAAAAACCTCTAGAACTTGAGTTAAAGTTACTTCCTAAACATTTAAAATATTCCTTTTGAGGAGATTTCTCTACTTTATCAGTTATAATTTCCTCAAAATTAATGATGGAAGAAGAAGAAAGGTTGATGAAAATTTTGAAAAATTTTAAGAAAGCCTTTGGATGGATAATTGATGATATTAAGGGAATCAATCCTTCAATTTGTATGCATAGAATTTATATGGAAGAGAACTGCAAACCCAGGGCTGATCCTCAAAGGAGACTAAATCCTGTTATGAAAGAAGTTGTTAAGAAAGAAATTTTAAAGTGGTTAGATGTTGTAATTATCTACCTTATTTTGGACAGTGCATGGGTTAGTCCAATTTACTACGTTCGTAAGAAAAGAGGAGTAACTGTAACTGTGAATGAACATAATGAATTAATACCTGCTATACAAGTTACAGGGTGGTGAATAAGCATTGATTATAGAAAATTAAATCTTGCAACTAGGAAAGATCATTTTCCATTACCCTTTCTAAATCAAATGCTGGATAAACTAGCTGATCATAAATACTTTTGTTTTCTGGATGGATATATTGATTATCACTAAATACAAATATCTCTTGAGGATCAAGAGAAAACAACTTTTACCAATCCTTATGGTACTTTTGCTTTTAGAAGGATGCCCTTTGGTTTATGTACTGTCCCTGCTACATTTCAAAGATGTATGATGGCAATTTTTTTGCGATTTAATTGAAAAAGGGATTTATGTATTCATGGATGATTTTTTAGTGTTTGGAACTTTATTTGACTCATGTTTAAAACATTTATCTAAATTTCTTAAGCGCTATGAAGAAATAAATTTAGTCTTTAATTGGGAAAAATGCCAATTTATATCGCATGAGGAATTGTATTAGGTCATCAAATATTAGAAAAAGGTATGGAAGTAGAACTTGCTAAAATTCAAGTGATCGATAATTTACCTTATCCAACAAATGTAAGGGAAATTAGGAGTTTTTTTAGGACATGCTGGATTCTACACACGATATATTAAAGACTTTTTAAAGATTGCTAAGCCTTTATGCCATTTACTGGAGAAAAATGAAATTTTAAATTTTGATGAGAAATGCCTAAAAGCTTTTAATTTATTAAAAGAAAAATTAATCACTGCACCAATTATAGTTTCACCAAATTGGGGAAAAACTTTTGAATTGATATGTGATACTAGTGATTATGTTATAGAAGTTGTTTTAGGACAAATATATGATAAAATTTTCAAAGTAATTTACTATGCTAGTAAAACTCTTAATGAAACTCAAATCAATTATATAACAACTGAAAAAGAGTTATTAGCAATAGTATATGCTTTTGATAAATTTAGATCATATTTAATTCGAACTCGTTGTGTAGTGCATACAGATCATTGTGATATTAAGTACTTAATGAAAAAGAAGGATGCTAATCGCATGAGGAATTGTATTAGGTCATCAAATATTAGAAAAAGGTATGGAAGTAGAACTTGCTAAAATTCAAGTGATCGATAATTTACCTTATCCAACAAATGTAAGGGAAATTAGGAGTTTTTTTAGGACATGCTGGATTCTACACACGATATATTAAAGACTTTTTAAAGATTGCTAAGCCTTTATGCCATTTACTGGAGAAAAATGAAATTTTAAATTTTGATGAGAAATGCCTAAAAGCTTTTAATTTATTAAAAGAAAAATTAATCACTGCACCAATTATAGTTTCACCAAATTGGGGAAAAACTTTTGAATTGATATGTGATACTAGTGATTATGTTATAGAAGTTGTTTTAGGACAAATATATGATAAAATTTTCAAAGTAATTTACTATGCTAGTAAAACTCTTAATGAAACTCAAATCAATTATATAACAACTGAAAAAGAGTTATTAGCAATAGTATATGCTTTTGATAAATTTAGATCATATTTAATTCGAACTCGTTGTGTAGTGCATACAGATCATTGTGATATTAAGTACTTAATGAAAAAGAAGGATGCTAAACCTAGACTTATAAGATGGATTCTTCTTTTACAAGAATTTGATTTTGAAATAGTAGATCGAAAGGGGACTGAAAATCAAATTGTTGATCATTTGTCCAGGCTTGAGTTAGAAAAATCACTCTGTATTGAAAAAAAATTAATGAACATTTTCTAGATGAAAAATTGTTCACTATTAATGAGTGACGTGTTCTGTGGTATGCCAACATCGTGAACTTTATTATTAGCGATATTATACCCTATGGAATGACATACCAACAAAAGAGAAAATTTTTTTCTGAAGCTAATACTTATTTTTGGGATGACCCATTTTTATATAAACAAGGAAATGATCTAATTATTGGAAGATGTGTATCATTAGAAGAAATTTACAAAATTATCTAAAAATGTCATAATTCTATTTTGGGAATTTTACAATCTGGATTCTATTGTCCTAAAATTTTTAGAGATGTTAATGCTTATATAAAAACTTGTGATAGATGTCAACGAGTAGGCAATATTTCTAAAAGAAATGAGATGTCCCTCAATTATATGCTAGAAGTTGAAATATTTGATGTTTGGGGATTAGATTTCATGGAACCATTATACCATCTTTCAAAAATTTATATATCCTGTTAGCAGTGGACTATGTATCCAAATGGATAGAAGCAATTTCATAAGAGGATAACAAAGACAGATAGCATACATGCCACAACATTTCAGATAGCATCCAATGTTCAAAGTTCCAAGAAAATAAATCCAGATTTACTATAGTATCAGAATATCCTCTCAAACAAGTGAAGTTTCCGAACCATTCAAAATCAAGTGTAGGATAAAAAAATCAAAACAGAAAGACATCCAAAAGTTATACAAACCCATGTTAAATTATTCAATCAGGAAATTAAAAGAATTATGAAAAAATTTGTGAATCTAACAAAAATGGATTGCTCAGTCCAACTTGACTATGCTTTGTAGGCTTATAGGACTGCATACAGAACTCCTATAGGAATGTCCCCATATAGGCTAATACTTGGGAAAGCTTGTAACTTACTAGTTAAACTTGAGCGTAAATCATATTGGGCGATTAAAGAGTTTAATTATATTTTAAAAGATATTGGTGAGAAAAGACTATTACAATTAAATGAGCCTAAAGAGATAAGGAATGAATTTTCATATTTATAAAGAAAAGATGAACAAGATTTATAAAGAAAAGATAAAATGTGGCATGATCGAAGGATTCTTACTAAAAATTTTCAGTCAGGGCAACAAGTTCTGCTATATAATCCAAGGTTAAGATTATTTCAAGGAAAACTTAAGTCCAAGTGGATGGGCCCATTTGTTGTGATAAAAGTTTATTCTTATGGAACTATGAATATTAAAGATTCTAAGTCTGAGAAAATATTTAAAGTTAATGGGCATGGACTGAAACCTTATTTTATATGAGATCTGCATAAACTTAATGATAGAGTGATGTTGAGTCAACCAAAATAAGGACTGATTACGTCGGGTTGACGATGTAAAACCAAGCGCTTTGTGGGAAGCAACCCATAGTTATCAGAGTGTTTTTACTTTGATTGTTGTTTTGTGTGTGATGAAGAAAATTGGGGAAGTATTTTTGAAACTATTATGTGTTAGTAAAGATTTTAAGATTTTATTTAGTGACCAAGACATGTTAGAATGAGAATTTGGATATTAAGTTGACTAGTGTAAAAATGTGCACTGGCGCTTAAGCACCAGATTCGGTGCTTAAGCGCGGCAGTTTAAACACATGTGTGAATTTAATATTCTAGAAGGTTTAACCACCAATTAGTTTGTAAGAACATGTCAAGGCAGTTTCTAAATGTGTCTAGCAGTTATTGGAAGGATTTAGGCCTATAAATAGAAGGGTTTTGCGAAGGAATTTCACCCCAGATCATTTCTAGCCCTAAAAGTCTAAGAGAAAGTGAGATTTAGAGAAAATGTCTTCATGGGAGATGGATTTGAAGAAGAAGAAAGAAACTATGAGGAAGAGGGAAGGAACCATGAGGAAGAGTTTCATTAGTCAAAGTGCACAAGAGATGTATAATGGTTTCTTAGCAGTTAGTATTGAAAGGATATCAGAGAAGATCAACAAAATTGAGAATATTATGGCTTTATTGGAGACCAAGGTACTTGAGTTGCATGCACATCTAGAGCAAATTGGATTGCAATTGAAGATGCAATTTAGCTACATAAGTTATATAGAGGAAGCAGATAAGGCGATGTTTTTAAAGCAGAAGTGGATTGAAGAAGATAATATCAGAGCTTTTATCAACTCTATATTCTTGGAGTGGCTAATGAAAAAAAGGAATTTATTCCTTTGAATGAAGAATGAAATTAAGTTTAGTGTTAGAATTTGTGTGTTAGAAGTTGTTGTTTTCAAGTGGTTTAGTGTTTAAGTCTTGTTTTTAGTATTTATGACTTCTTATATGTGTTTAATTGTGAAATGATCAATGATTATTATGTATTTGTATTTAAAAAAAATTTTCTCATCCAAAACCATTTAGAGTGAGAATTAAGTGTTTAAAGGTATTTGTACTTGTTTGTGAATTAATATAAGTTTGTTTGTGTGAAAATTTGTGTTAATTTTAGCCTCAAATTGAAATAATTATTATGGAGCATTTGAGAGAGAGGTGAGTTATAAGAAGTTGAAAATAGTCATTTAAATGCTGTGAGACCATTTAGGGGTGGTTTACTTAGGTAAATAGTGCATTTTACTTTAATTTAAAAATTTTAAAAATTGTGCACTGGCGCCTAAGCACTACATATCGCGCTTAAGCGCGAGCCAACCCGAGAGGCAAGCGCCTAAGCACCACTTACCCACGCTTAAGCACCGATTCATAAAAATCGGTTCACAAATGGTTAAAAGTGAAATTTTGACCCACAATCACCATTTTTTTCACCTCCCATCACCTTCAACCTCTCAAAATTGCAATTTTGAAAGGCTAGGGCACATCTAAAGTGAAGATTTCTTGGTGGAATCAAGTGAAATTTGCAAGATCCAAGTTCCTTGAGGTAAGTGCTTTACTTCTATGTGCTTTACTTTAAGAGCTTTACTTCTATGTAAATATTTTGGATGATCACCATGTATTTTGAGCACATTTAGAGAAATTCAAAAATTCACTATTCATAACAAATCACATACCTTACATCATAAGAGCAAATCTATGGAAATTGCATGGAAAGTGTTGATTATACTTTGGAAGTTTAGTTTAGTAATTAGACTTGATTTTTGAAGTTATTTTTGGAATGAAGTTATTTTTGGAATTGTTATTTTTGGAATTTATAAAATTTGTAAAATGGCACCAAGAAGAAGAGGAGCAAAGGAAGAGCCCTTTCGATTCCAGTAAATTTATTAGTTCGAAGGCTCCAGATCGGTACAGTGATGCATTGCAATCACGGAAACTGATTCAGGAGTGGTGTTTTAGGAATCCAGGTGGAGACGTAGAGGATTTGATTATTCGCCGACAGTGGGAATGATTCTGTTGTTTCTCTGTTGTGGCAATTATTTTTGTTGTTAGGGAGTTTTATGCAAACCTCCCTGAAGCTGAAGACAATAGAGTCATGGTTTGAGGAAAGTTGGTACCTTTTTCACCGAAGGTAATCAACTTGTTCTATCATCTGCCACCTGATATGTTATGTTTTTATGTAAATTATAGTCCGACTGAAGCCGAGTTAGACAAGATTATTTCTTACTTGATTATTGGGAGAGGACTTTGGAAGATCACTAATGAGAGGAGAGTCAACTTCCCAACTTCAAAGTTATGTACACCTTTAAAGGCCTGGCACTATTTTATTTCTGCTCGTCAGCTACCAACAAGTCATCTCAGTGAAGTGACCAGAGAGAGAGTGACACTAAATTGACAATAAATTATTGTATCCAGGAAGGAAAGTTCATCAACATAGGAGCTTTGATTTGTCAAACTATCATCAGTTGTGTAATTACTGTTACTACGCAGGTCTGGGATTTGTTTCCTTGATCTTTTCTTTGTGTGAGCAGGTTGGAGTTAAATATGATAGGTGGGAGGAAGTGTCCTCTAAATTAAAGTCTATCACTATGGTGAATGTGAAGACTTATTTTGAGCATTCTATTTTTGGCTGAGAGGAGGGTTTTCTAGGAGTTATGGAATAAAGACGTCTGCTGCTTCTACCTCTGCTGCTTCTACATCTAGACCATCAACCTTCTGTGCTTCTACATCTAGAGATGAGTCTACTGAGACTCAAGATCAATCATTGCAGAAGATGATGGATAATATTAACTATACCGCTGATAGGGTAAAAAATTTAGAGCGTTTTGCATATCATATTGATAGGTATAATAAGAGAAAAAGTGATTAAGAAGAGAAATTTCACTCATCTTTGGAGAGCCTCATTAGGGGTAACCAAGGAGTGCAATTTCCTCCATATCCTAGATACCCTGATTATGAGCCTGCAAAAGTTTGGGATAGCGGTAAATGGTACAGCGGTGCTTCAGAGGATGAGGAGTAGATTTGAGAGATTATTTTATGATTGTAATATGATATGAATTATGTGGTCCAGGCTTGCTTCATTTGCATCTGTGTGTTGATTTAAGCTATGTATGTGGTTTGGACATTTATGTTTAAGTGAGAATTGTGATGTGATGTGTTTTCATGTTTTGAACTTGAGACATGTATGTATGTTTACTTGTTTAGATATTGTGATGTGTGAGACTTTTATTTTTAATTGTATTGTAAAGTTTGTGTTAGTTAGTAGTTTGTTTTAAAATTCTAGGGTAGTAACTGTTTTGAGTTTTGTGATTTCTTTAGTTTAGAACTTAACTTAATTCTATATTTGTTGTAAAGTTAAAAAATCTAGCTAACTTCTTAAATTTGAAACTTAGGAAGAAACTGCTACCTGTATTTTTCTTTTATCATGTTTGTGAGTTTGTTTTTATGTTGAGATTATGAAGTCAAGTTAGTGTGTTAGTTTGCTTTTATGTTTATACCCACTATTTAGAAGTCTATTGAATCTTTACATGTTGAAAATATTAGAAAATTTGATCAAAATTAATTTTACTCTTATTTTTAGTTTTATACTTGTAACATTAGGGTATAAAAATTCTTATAAGCATGTTACTTATTTTCATTCCTATTTATATATATTTGATACTAAACTATTTAATCTGATAAAAATTTAAGTTTGGGGGGGATGAAAAATATTTTCAAAACTTTAATTTTATTTGTTCTCAAATAAACTACAAGTGAATTTGATTTGAAAAGAAAAATTGATCATGTATATGAAAGGGAAGTAAATTTTCATTTTATAAATGAGTAGGATAATTTAGCTAAAATTTTGAGTAATGAAGAAAAACTCTAATGTAAAAGTTTTTAGTATAGAAAATCATGAACATAAGTAACTATCTTAAGTAAGAAACATTGTATTTTTGAAAATTTTAGAAATTTAGACTTTTATTTTTAATACTTAAATTTCTTTTATTAGAAAAAAATTTCAAAGCAATTATTATATTTATAAGTAAAAGTTTTGTATCAAGACTTTGCTTTAGGAAAGGATAGAATTCAAAATTATTAAAGGTCTATCCATATATAGTAATCCTTGCCTAAAAAAACGAAAAAGAAAAGAAAAATAAAAAAATGAAAAATAAAAATAAAAGAAAAAGAAAAAAAAGAAGAAAAAAGAAGTGAGGGAGGAGAAGCTTGAGAATTAGTGTCTAATCAAAAATTGGTTCTACATTTGATCTTTTTAAAGTATAAGACTTAAGAAAATCGTAAGCTATAAATATAATATAGTAAATAAAATTATTCTTAATAAATTTTTTTTAGTGGAGATAATAAAAGAACTAAATTCTAAATTTGGAAGACTTACAATATTTCTGAATTACATAAGAACTCATATTTTCATCTTTCTTAACATTAAAAATTTCTAAACTTTAAGTTGGTCTCATATACTGAATATTATTTTTTAATTGGACCGCTATATTTCTAAATCTAAATTATAGTAACTCCTAAAGAAACTCATTTACATATCATACATATTTAGTTTGTAAAGATTAAAATGTCACTTGAAGACAAGTAACATTTTAAGTTTGGGGGATTTTGATACTCCTAAAATATATAGTGTTTTTAGATACATTTTTATACCTATTTTTGAGATATTGTGTTTTAATGGAAGGTACTTTTGTGTTTATCTTTCAGGTACATGTAAAAAGGTGAAAATGCTTAAAGCAGTGAAAAAGGATCAAATTTGGAGCAAATAAGTGAAAAATGTACAAAAGTGTTTTGGCGCCTAACGCCAAATCCGGCGCTTAAGCGGCGTGTAAATAGAGAAGGCCGCGCCTAAGCGCCAGTGGCAGGTGGTTGGTGGGGGAAAATAGTTTTTTCTTATTCGACGAGTAAATTCAATTTTTGCAAATTTTGAAGAGGTTTTTGAGGCACTTATTAACCTAATAGGTGGTTACAACCACCATGGATGAAATTTTTTGCGAAAGGATGCATCTCTTGGGGAAATACATCGAATCAAGATACATTATGAAGAGATACCAAGCACCTTTTGGAGAACTATAAAAGAAGGAAGATTAAGACTTTGAAAGAGGTCCTGAAAGTACTGTAAAAGTTTTGAAAGTTCAAAAAATTGGGAGTTTGTTGGAGAGATTTTCAGGCACCACATATTTATCCTTTTTTTATTTTAGTTTTATATTGAGAGTGTTGTAAAAGAGAAGAGATTTAAAGGAACTTCAAGAGTAAGTTTTGTGGAGGACTTGATATACGTTTTTATCTTTTATTTTAGACTACTTTTGGTTTTAATTGAGACTTGTTGTTGGTTTAACAATGATTTCTACTTTTAAACTAAAGTGTGGTTTTGTTTTCTCCATAGATTCTAAGTAGTTTTCTTTATATTTCTTCTTAAAATGATTAGTAATTAAGTGTGGATGGAAGTTGTGGAGAGTATTGATCTTTAATATTATAAGAAGTTGTGATGATTTAAATCCATGTGCTTCATTTACTTCTTGATTTGACCAATCCATATGTTAAAATTTGTTGTGAGAACATGTAAGAACTGGGCTAGTATTGTCTCAGTCAACAATTAGAAAGAATCACATATGGTTGTATGATGAGAATGTAGTTCATATGATTGAATGCAAATAAATAGGGAAATATTCATTGAAGGGTGTACAGTTAAAGGACTTTAAAGTGACAGGTTAAAGCCCCCAACTTAGTTTATTATTTTAGGTTTTGATACGAGATGTTAGCTCCCTAGTAAAGGGAATCGAGGAAACTCTAGAATGAGAGCTAGTATCTTCCCTGCCTAGCCGGTCTTTAAAACTATTCAAACTTTAAATTAGCTAATGTTCTTTATAGCATCTCTACTAAGGGTAAAGAATATTATTGCTCCTATTTAGCACAACACAATATGCATACTTTCACAACAGAATTCTTATACTTAATACTGATTCATGATAAGGAGAAAGATATTTTCATATTTAGAGTTTTTCTTCTACAAAAACTCAAGTTGTCTTTTTAAGTTTGTACTATTTTTGTCAAAATATTAAAATTACCAAAAATATTTAAACTTTATTTACTGCAAAAATGTCTTTATTTTAAATAATTATCTTTTGAAAAATAAAAAGTTTTCCAAAAAGTGCATATTGCATATCTTCCATGTGGGTTGATATTCAGGTCTTAATCAAAAAATCCTATATTACTTGATAACTATACATATACTTGTGTAGTATCCCAATATATATAAATTAAAAGTTAAATTTTTATTTTTCTTCAGGATCAAGTCTTTGGTTTTGTTATGAAATAAAGAAATATAAGTGAAAAATATAATCAGAATTATTGTTATATTATTGCTTATAAGCAGCTATCGGAGATCAAAAGCTTAAATTCAATTTTTTAACATTTAAGGTATCGTAGTTAACATGTATTAAATGCTTTTTAAAAGTAAATAGGATATGAGGATTTCATAGTTGGATGAAAGGTTGTCTTATACGCTAGGGTTAGACTTATTTACTAGAATTATTCTTAAATCTACACTATGAAATTGCTGAAGAAAAATTGTTGCAAATTTTAATGAAACTCACTCCCTTAAATTAATTAAAATTGATGAAATTTTAATATTCTAATGTTACTTGGTGACAAGTAACGTTTAAGTTTAGGGGATTTTGATGTGTATAAAAGAGTGATTAGTTTTTTTTATGTTTTGCACTTATTTATGGATGAAATTGCACTTTAACTAAAGGTATTTTTAATGTTTTTCTTGCGGTGCAAAAATTATTAGGAGTGGAGCAAAGTGGAGAAGAAATGGAGCAAAGTGGATGTGACATAGAGCTATAGAGGACACAAGAGACCAGCGCCTTGGCGCCAGATTTCCTGGCCGCCTAGGTGCCAATTCCAAGCTGGGAAACTGAGAGGTTGGCACTTATGCGCTAGGGCACCACAAAACCTATGGCTTGGTGCCAGATTTTTGAGTGCCTAAGCGCCCAAGTAAAAATGTGCAAACAGAGAGCTTGGTGGGCGCCTATACGCCAGAAACTACTTGGGCGGTTTTCAATAGCTTTTTCACACGAAGGGTTATTTGACACGATAAAGGGGTCTTTGGAGAATGAGAAGGAGTCTTTTCTTTCAATTTTTATGTGAGTCTTTTGGTGAAGGAGAAGTAGGTTTTGTTGTAGGAGAATATAGGATAGAATTTGTTAAGTAATTGGTGAGGAATTTAAGTTGAATTGTAAGGAGAGTGTTCAAATTAGCAGCAAGTGAGATGGAAATCGTGGGAGGAGCATAATTAAAAATTGGTAAGGAGTTGAAAAGCTACGTATTGTGCACTCTTATATTTGTATTTCTATAAACCCAATTCCATAGTGGATTTACTTATTTTTTTAAGATGTTTTATACTGTTTTCTTAATGTTTTATGAGTAGACTTTTTACCTTTCTCCTATGGTGATTAGGTCGGTAATGTAGAATTGAAGGAATGCTTTTAAAATTATTTTTAAAAACTCTAATATGATGAGTAACCTTCAAGTCATCATTTACTTTTCATTATGGCCAAGTGATTAGTTAAAATGTGTTGTGATCCATAATTACTAGGGAAAGTTATGGTAGAACAACAAGGTTATTCACATTGATTTATAGGGCATGGTGTATATACAATATAGGGAGATGCAAATTTTAGAGAAATAATCTTTGTTAGGTTTAATTTGGGGTTTAAGAAATTAAAATCTGTTTAACCAAACTTCTTTATGCACTCAGAAGAAGGTAAAGAAGAAATTTGCTCCTATTTGTCACTAGCCCATTTGCAATCTGCAATTTTTAAATTCCTTCACTCTACTTAAATCATTACAAGAGAAGGAAGCTTTACAATTTGATTTTCACTAATCAAAATATGTTAAGTAGAACTTTAGTAGGAGTGAACCTTTAAGAGTAGTTTGTAATTCGATAAGACTAGTCAGCACAACTTCAAACTAATTTACTTCCAAGTTAAAAATGAATTTAGTATGCTAGAGCTTTTATTGGACCAAAACACTTCGTTCCCTGTGGGTTCGATAACCTGGACTCAAAAGTCCTATATTATAAAATGATATGTACTTTGTGTAAGGCTCCAAAGTGTAAGTGCACCTAGATTTAAATTAAGGCCACATCACACACACACAAATATATATATATATATATATATATATATATATACAATAACAAAATCCTACTCTTTATTAAAATTAATTTGAATTAATGAGTTGATTAAAATATTCTTAAATTGGTTAAATTTAATTAAAAACTTTATAAACTAATTAATTGATTAAGGCTATTGAACAGTTAATTAAGATTTTAATGAATTAAGTTAATTATTATTTAGTTAAATTATGAATTAATTAAGTAAGATATTAATTAATGAATCAAGTTAGTGACTAGTTAATTTTAAACATTACTATTTTATTGAGATTATTATTAGTTGAACTAAGTTATAAATTAGTTAATTAAATTTATTTATCAATTGACTAAATTATTAATTAATTAATTGAACAGCTAATTAATTAATTAAACATTTAATTTGTTGCTTAAAATTATCATTGGAAAGTTGTAAAGAAAGTTTTGAGGTACCTGCAAGAAACAAAGGACCACATACTCACTTATAAAAGATCTAATAATCTTGAAGTGATAGGATATTCAGCTTCAGATTTTTCTAGATGTGTTGATACCAGAAAATCAACATTTGGCTACTATTCCTTTTAGCTGAAGGAGCAATCTTATGGAAACATGCAAAGCAGACTATCTGTTCCTTTTAGTTGAAGGAGCAATCTTATGGAAACGTGCGAAGCAAACTATCTCTGCTGCATCCACTATGGAAGCTAAATTTGTTGCATGCTTTGAAGCTACAATTTAGGGCTTATAACTGTGAAATTTTAATTTAGGACTTGGAATTATCAACAGTATTGCCAAGCCACTGAAAATTTATTGTGATAACTTTACATTAGACTTCTTTTCTAAAAATAAAAAGTATTCCAAAGGTGCTAATCACATGGAACTAAAATATCTTATCATTAAGGAAGAATTTCAGAAACATAGGGTATCAATTAAGCATATTAGATCCAGTCTTATGATTGTGGATCCATTGATGAAAGGGTTGCCACCGAAGACATTTAACAAACATGTCGTGAGAATGAGAATATAATTTTATGTTTAGTGCTCTTTATGTTTAACACTTTGATCTTGATTTGTTATTATTAATGATATTTTTATATTTTGTTTATATCGCTAGTGTACACTTTACGTTATGTGATGTTTAACAAGATTTGACTTTTAATAAACATTATGGGACCATGGTGTCATTTCTCTTTATGTTAAATGTTTAATTGATACTGTGATACATGGAATGGACTATGACGATGAATTGACAAACATCCATTATGATTCATATTATATTTTTACTTATTGATGATTTAAGATTTGACCAATATAAAGAGGAATTTTAACTTACATTTTGTGTAGTACAATATGCTTTGTTAAAAATTATGTGGGTCAAGTGGGAGAATGGTAATTTTTTTTAATTGGGGCCCAAGTTGCCCACAAACCCAGTAATTTAGATCATTTATTTTAGTAATTAATATCAACTAACTAATTAAATTGTATTAAATCATATTAGTTAGTAACCCTCTGATGGATGGGGGTTAGTAACATGGGTCATTTATTTTAATAATAAAATTCAAGTAATTAATTAAATTGTATTAAATCTTATTGGTTATTAACCCACTGATGAATGGTGATAACTAACATTTGTTATTTATTTTAATAATAAACTTCAATTAATTACTTAAATTATATTAAATCCTATTTGTTAGTAACCATATCAATGCATGATGGTTAAATAATGCATAATTCAAAGAAGAGTCCACCTTCTTCCCAATATACATCATATATTTTTTTTCCATCAGAAAGTACATAAAGTTTCAAGGGATTAGAGAGAGAAACTTAATCTCCTCGGATTTAATTCTACAATCATGAAACATGTATCCTTCTTTTATTTTTGGGTATGTAAAAATCATGAATTCAAAGATTTTGGTCATTATGTGTTTTATGAATTTGGGTAATAAAATTGGATGATAAATTAAAAATTCTAACTTAATATGTTAAAGTTTGCAAGAAAATATCAATTAGACACAAAAATTAAACTAATACAAAAGCCCTGTTTAAATGTTTATTTGATTTCAGTTTGGAAAAATGATTGGAGAAAATGTATGGAATTTTACATGGATTTATGTAGTAACATTGCTTAAAACCTTTAGAATAGGAAATGATCAAAAGCCCATTTGATTTGAGTAAAATTTTTAAGAAAAAACTGCGAAGCTGAATTATACCTTTGCTATGAATTTTCATTGTCTTTGATCCTCCTAGAAACTTTCAGTTTTGCCTTGGGGTGAAGAAATATTTTTTAAGAAATGATGAAGAAAGGAGAATTGAATTTGGAGAATAAGAGAAGAACAACAGGAATTAGAAATTGAGGCTGGAGTATGCGTGAATTCTTGCTCTTCTTATTTCCCTTACTTAATTTCTTAGTTTTTAATGTGAAAAGAAGAAAATTTTCATAAAAAAACCAATGGAATAAGAGAGATTTTCTTGGAAATTGGAGAGGAATTCCATTCCCTGCTGTTGTGACATTTTTTTTTCTTAACGAAGAAGTAGGTTACAACTACAATAAATGGGTGCTGGGGTGGTCTTTTGACCCAATCTGCAATTACATAGTTATTTAGTTTCCAAAATATGGCCAAAAAGTTGACCCAATTTATTTTAGTGGCTAGTGTGCACAATAGATGTATTATAAAATTTAGAATGTGATTAATAGTTTACGCACTAGGGGTATTATACAAGTATACGTATCATTTCAAGTAATATTAGATTTTCTCTTAACACCCCAGCAATGATCCCACAAGGAAGGTGAAATTCTTTTTATCCAAAACTCTTTTTATGACTTAGGAAAACTTTACTTAAATTACTTAAACTCACTTAAACTCTGAACAATTATCTAGGAAATATGGCAGCAAGTTTAGGTGTAAAATAAAGTTACTAAACTCCTATTAATTTTATTTCAAAGCTTTAAAGAAAATGCAATATTTTTAAACTAGTTTTATGAAGAAGAGTTCAAATTATATGAAAATTCTTTCCCCTTGCAAAGAGAACATAGTTAGTGTAGGAATCAAATGTTTAAATGTTAAAATATAGTTTTGTGCCAAGTAGGAGCAATCCTATTCCTTACTCCCTTTCAAGTGCATAAAGAACATTGGTTATTCTAAAGTTAAGTTCCTAAATCTCAGGTTATGTTGGATAGGTTCTAGTCTCAACTCTAGATTAACCATTGTGCCCTCTCTATAGGACTAACCAGTCCTTAAGTTCCAGACTCTAGATCAAATTGGTTATGGTTCTAGCCTATCACCTTAGAATCACCAATTTACGCCCATCAAAACTTTTCTCCCTATCTATTTACACTAACCCATGGATTACCATCTCACCCATGAGATTAATGTAATTCTTACTGGTTGAGGACCACATAGACCTCCCGGGTCATTATGAATTAACAAAAAGTTTTAACACACCAATTGGCCAGATTGAACATCTAAATGAAGTACGATAGAATGAATCATCACAAGTATGGAATAAGAGAAATCTTAAAAAATTCTAATCCTACACATGATTACCTCTTATTGTAAGGAGAAATCTAAAGGAAAAAATTTAGACTTTATGAGGATAACACGGAAAACATGATTTATATTAAAATTCAAGTTTACATAGTAAAACAAAACTCAAACAAAAATATAAAGTACTTATATGTGACTTTTCCCCAAGCAAATCCATTGAAGTTCCTTTGATGACTTGTTACTCTTCTTAAACACACAAAAACACACACAAAACTACTCTCACTCACAACGCACACAACACACACAAACAATAGAGCCTCACGCCCCTCCTAAAACTCTTCACCACCAACCAAGTCCTCCCAAAAGCCCCCTTTTCAACGAACCAATCTTTTGTTTAAATAAAGCTCTTAAAATCACCTAGAGTCACTTTAACCACCCCTTAAAAATTCGTTCATAATCATTGCACAAAATTTCAAACCGTTTCTAGCGCCTAGGCGTCCAACTGTGATGCCTAGAGGCCAACTTTCTATAAGCATATTTTAACTACTTGGCGCCTAGGCGCCAAGTCATTTTTTATACCTTTGCTCCATTTGACCCTATTTTACTCAACTTTTGTGCCTTTTTCTCTTAAGCTCCATCTCTTGTACCAGAAATTAAAAGCACACAAAATATCTTCCATTAAATTGCAATATCCTTTAAAATGAGCATATATATATATATAGCACATTTTAAGGCGTGATAATTCTCCCAAACTTAAATGTTACTTGTCCTCAAGTAACTTATCTATTTTGTTAAATAAATGCCTTAACTTATGGTAATCGGTTTCATTAAAGATTACAATACTTTTACCCTATGAATGTGATAGTGAAACTTTAGAAAAGATTTGAAGTAAGTGGGAGGATTTCAGTTCATGACATTTTGAATAATAGGATATGACTACTAGGATTTTTGAAGTGACATGTAGGGATAAAATAAATAAATAATTAATTAAGCCAAGGGCATTTTTATAATTGAGTCCAAAACAAAGACTTTTTTTGTAAAATTGTCAAGGCTGATTAAAAAAATTCAAAGTTATATACCATTTTAAAGGGGATGAAATAAGAAATCCAATGGTCTAAACATTTTCCAAAATAAATTTGTGCACCTAAAGTTATGGCCATTTGATATTCAAGGTTGGTTAACTAGGTGATTATGATGGTTGGGGAGTTGGCTTTGACAAAAACATTGACTTTAGTTCTTTTGATAGAGAAAATTGCAATGAGTTTAAGGGTATAATTTTCTTTGGCTTATTCAAAATCTATAAAAAGATATGGCTGGCCAAAGTGGCCCCCACCATAGGAGAGAAATGGTCAATTTTGACCAAAAGATTTATTGGACATAATTGGTCCAAAAGACATATTTTGAATTTTAAAATATTTTTTTTGGATGATGGAGTCAATTTGAAGTTGTTTTAAAAGAGTTTTGCTCAAATTATTATTTTCACTCTCCTAATTATCTTTTTCTCTCTCCTGATTATCGTTTGATCAAAAAGGTGTCAACATGGCTTCAAAATTGACCACCTAAGGACTCATCTAAAATATTTTGATGATATGGACACTATGATGAAGTTTAATTTAAAAAATAATGACTCATTAAAATATTTTTCTGTAAGATAATTTTCATGCATAGGAAAACCTAAGTGCATAGCTTTATGTAAAAAAATATTTCAACTAATCATTAGATTGGTTTACTTGATCTTCAATGGTTATAATAAATTTCATGCAACATTTAATATGATATTTTAAGCCTTAAAATAATCTTTAAAGATTGATAATTCTAGGGTTTAGTAAGATACAACTCGAGTGAAGTTTAACTAAGTTTTAGTCACTAGAAAGATGGTTGACCAATAATGAGGTCAACAATGAGCGTAGGTGGATAATGGTGGTTAGGTTATTGTAGATGAGCTACAATAACAAAACAGTCATAATTGAGGGATTATAGTTGTGTAATAGTGATCAAGTGACAAATATGTGGTGAAAATATACAAGCGATGGCAGTCGAGCTACCTAGTTGGTTGACAGTGGTTAAACAATCATAATCAGACAACATATACTGAAAATTATAGAAAGGCAATCTAGGGTGATGATTATAGATGGATGATGGTGATCTGAAGACTAGAATAAGTGAATAATAGTCATATAATTATAGTTGAGTGATGATGGTTAGGTGATAGTAATCTAGCAATAATGGTTGTGTAATTATAATTAGGTGATAGTAGCTGAGTGACTATAGAGTAAAGTTGAAGGTCTAACGAATGCAAACGGACGATCATAATTAGATGATAATTATTGAACAATTGTAGTTCAAAATAATAATCAAGTGGCCATAGTCAAGTTATAATGGTCTAGCAGATGATTGTGGTCAGGACGTCATAATCAAGTATGGTGAATAAGAAGTTGGGGAAATTGCAGCGGAAGGGAGACCATAGTCTAATGATAATGGTTGGGTGGATGTGCTCTTATGGTGATCATCAGGTGGAGACGATTTGAAGATGTTGGTTGAGTGACAGTCCTCTATTAGAATGGTAGGCCTTTGATATACAAAAATAAGTAAAAATACACTTGAAATACAATACCTAATGCTCTGCGACATTATGATGACCTTTGATATGATAAATAACACCTAAAATAAATTCCAAAATTTTAATCGAATGCATGAAGATAGATTGTAACAAAGCAAAATTCAAGTCAAATTGAAACCACAAATTGATAAGTTGTTTTCTCCTTGCATATCGCTGGTTCCCCGGTGCTTAGCTTAACTCGAACCAAGGTTCAAATCAAATTTGAACAAATATTCCTAAAGCCCAAATGGAGACAAATATTGACGTTGAGTAAGAACGTGGAAAAGTCGATCAGTGCATTCTAAACAACGAGACCAAATAAAAAATGGTAGGAAAAAATAATCATTAAAATGGGGACTTAAATTGAATCTATGTCGGCAGAAGCAAATTGCGTTGAATGTCTTCACCTCAATTGAACCAGATTTTACCTTTTTTAGAAAAATTATAATATAGATTAGCCACCGTCTTCTCAGCCCAATCGCACCCACCATTGACATTTATATAAAAATAAAAATATACATACATGCCGCAAATCTTTGGCATTTACATATCTAACATCTAAAATTTAATTTTTTATGTCTAAAACATTTTTCAATATTAAAAATTTATATATGAAAATTTGCATTTCACTTAAAAAAATTATTAATTTGTGATATTTTCCGTGTGATATTAAAATTTTGAGCGCAATAATTGTAAATATGAAATTTTAAGTGGTAGATATATAAATATATAAGAATTATGTGGTATGCATGTAAAAGCCCCTTAAAGCATAAGTACCGCATGTTCTTTTGAATTATGATTAAAATTATCTTAAATGCAAAAATAAAAAAAATATCGATTATTCTATATGAAGTTAATGTTTTGAAGTGTGACTAGCTTGACTGCATGTCAATTTTAACGACACGCTCAGTTTTCAAATGGAAAAAATATATTTTAGAATGCGATTTTTTAAGTTATCTTGAACAACATAATATAATTATTTTTTAAATTTTAAGGAATTTTTGTGCGATAAAAGAAATTTAATATTTCTAATTATATCCAATCCAAGATTACTTTTTATTAAAGAGCATTATTCGGCTTCTATTTTTATTCCATCAAAAATAAATTTACAGGAGGTGGCAAATAATTCCTCTAAACCCACAAAAACTCGTACAACTCACACAAACAAGTGAAAACCCTAGGAACCTTTGGCCAGTTACAACCAACATAAGAAATTAGCAACACGAATAAGCTTATCCCCTTTAATCAGATGAGCAAAATCCAGAGGAATCATATTTGAAAGAATAGCATCTTGAGACTTCAAGCCTTTTATGGCTACCCAATCCACACATTTATTACCTTCAAGATGAATAAAGGGCCAGCGTACCTGGACAAAATTCATTAGAGAAAATATTCTCTTCAACTGGATAATAAGATTCCAAAGATAATCTTTCTTCCTGCAACAATAGTTCCACAAATTAATAGAGCTTAGTTCAATATAAATATTGTTCCAACTACACCTTACTGTCACTGTAATCACTGCTTCAGCTTCAACAATAATCGGCTCAGAGTCAACAATAGGAGCAGAGAATCAAAAAATACACTGTCTAGTAAAATCTCTGCACAAACCACTTATACCAGCAACTATCGGGGACCAACTACCATCAGTATTAATTTTCAGAGAAACTTATCAGGAGCTTTCCACATAATCAATTGAAAAACATATTTAGCTTTCCTTACGTAAGCAATATGAAACTAACTTAACATATTCTATAAACTTGTGTTAATAGAGGAATTAAAATTACGAAATTTCAACATTTTATAAACAAAACCTTTAATATAGATTGGAGTTTAATATATTTACCGACCCATAAGAACTTGTTAAAGGTACCTTCCAACTTTTTACAAACACTTAAAGACATCTTCATGAAACATAAAGTAAATAAAGGAATAAAAGTAAAAATACTTTTAGTAAAGTCACCTTGCCACCATAAGAAAGAAAAATACTTTCCAAGGAAATAATCCTCTTCCTGATTTTATCAATAATAGTATCAAAAATGTGCAATTTCCTTTTACCTTTATCTAAATTGAAACCCAAATAAAGGCATAATTAGTGAAATCTTGAATCCAATTCTTCTTTAGAGTAGAAACTCCTTTGAATAATACATATTACATTTGTTTGGAATGAACATAAGCTTTGAAGCATTTTGAAAATGCTCCAAACGCTTTCATAATCTCTTGATGACACTTTTATTAGCATTAGTGAAAATAATAAGGTCGTCTGCATAAGCTAAACTATTGATACCAAAAAAACATTTTCTAATTGTACAACATAAAATGATACCTATCAAAAAAGCTTATTAAGTTATATAGAAAAATAATCAAAAGCCAAAATGAAAATAAAAAGAGAAAGGGGATGTCCTTGTTTTATACCTCTGGTAGAATTGAAGATGCCACACTTATTGCATTAATAAGTACAGAGTAACAATTATCTTCCAAATTCCTCTTAATAAGATTACACGAAGTCATAGTAAAATGTTTAGCATGTAGAACTTTCATAATGAACTTTCATCAAAGAATATCATAGGCTTTTTTGATATCCATTTAAAAAATAACATTACCTCCTCTCCCTTTTTTTTCAAAATCAAGCAATAATTATTGAGTAATATGATCATTGTCACCAATAAACATTCCCTTAATAAAAGTAGATTGATTTTCAGAAACCAGTTTACCAAGAAACGGTTAAAGTCTTTTAACCACTACTTTAGATAGTATTTTAGAAACCACAGTGGTAAGGCTAATAGGTCTATAAGCATCCCAACTTTGACCCACTTTATCTTTAAGAATAAAAATAAAATTAGAAGCTTTAAAATATTTGGGAAGATCCATCCCTCTAAAGAAGTCCTGAATAGCCCCAATAAGATCAGTTTTAATAAAATCGCTGCATAATAAATAAAAATCTATAGAAAAACTATCAAACCCTGCAGATTTGTTACCATCAATGTTGTCTGACGCAGCTTTAATTTCAGCTTCATCAGGAAATTAAGAGCAATGTTCTCAGCATATATACAATTATCAACAAAGAGAGTCACATCAATATTAGCAAGCTCATTATTATCATTGTTAAGAAAATTAGAAAAATAATTAACCCCTTCAATTTCTATAGCATCATAGGAACAAAGAAACGTACCTCTGTCATTTTTAATCATATTGATGTTGTTACTCAATCTTCTTTTCTTGGTTAACACATTAAAGAAGGTAGTATTCCTTTCACTATTTGTAAAAACTTGACTCATAGCCTTTTGTTTGTAATAATCATCTTCCATATTAATGGTTGCAACCAATCTCTCTTGACCAACCAAGAAGATGTTATGATCAATAATTTCATCACTATACTCCTTTTCAAAACTCTATAAATTATCTTCAATAGATAAAACCAAAGAATGGATAATCTCAAAGCAATCCTGATTCCAAGTTCTGAGCATAATAGCCATATTATTTTGTGAAAGCCATAACCATTTGCCTATGTTACCAAAAACCTCATAAGACAAATTATCTTTAACAAATTGTAAAAAAGAATCATGCAAATTTCACATGTTTAAAAATCTAAATTGATAAACCCTATGTCTATTATTCAGACTAACAGTTATCAGGATGGGTGCATGATCAGAGTAAATGACAGGCATATGAGTCGCAAAAAAAACAAGATAAGCCATCATCCCAAGACCATTACCAAGAAACTATCAAGCCTTTCAAAAACATTTCCCCTATACTAAGTGAAAGGATTACCCGTATAACCAAGATCAAAGAGATCAGCTTCCAACAAAGCATCATTAAAATAGGTAATAAGCCTATGGTTGGGATACTTACCTCTTTTCTTCTCAGCAACAGAAAGAATGGCATTAAAGTCACTCCCCCAAAATTCATGCCTCATTGTAAATGGATTTGAGAGTAGCAAGATTACCCCAAAGATCAATCTCGTTTGCATCCCACTTACACAATGGTAGCAAAAGAAGATAGATTACCAACATAAACCTTTAAACATAGAAATTGATTATGATTAATAAGCACATCCACCTTAACAGAACCAAGCCGAAAAAACCAAATCTTATTATAAGATTAGCAAAAGAGTTGAACTAGTTGAAAATCTTCATATACTTCCCATTATTGTGAGAAGCCAATATAGGTTCAAAAATACCAAAGAAAGATAACGTGTGAGATTTAATAATATTAAAGAATCTATTAGAGATATTGATATCAGCAATGTCTCTAATATTCCACACCATGAACTTAATCATTAAAAATTAATTTTCTTCCCCTAGTCATCCTAACAGGGAGCTCAAGATAATTTTTCTTTCCTTTCCATATACCACAACTTTGAGCAAAAGCTGCCTCTGTATTGACATACCCTAATTCTTTGATACCTTCAATATATTGAATTTAGCAAATTTATCATTCTATAGAAAACCTAATTTCTACCATTAAATAATGAAAAGGTTAATGAATGTTAAGAACCATCATTGTGATTTTTAGATGTGTGCATTGGCTGGTTTAAATTGAAAAATCAATGGAATCGTATTCATTGAATTAATAAGGTTGTGTTTATTGAAGGATGGCTCGATTTTGATTTGGGCATGACAATTATTTAATAATCAATGGAATCAAATACATTGAATTAATTTTTTTTCCCTTTTTTTAAAACAAAACTTTTTATGCTAAATAGAATGTATTGACTTTCATTGCAGCAAACTCTGCTACGATGTACTAATTCTTTTGAGATTATTTGGTTTGATTCAAACTTTGCTATTAGTCAATATTTTTCTTAATGAATTAAGAAAAAATACAAAATAGTCTCAAAATTAATTTTTAGTATGAAAAAAATCACACAATATTATTCTTTTGAAAAAACGATTTACATAGGTACCACAAAATTCTCATATATTTATATATATAACATTTTAGTATTTAAATCATACCAAAATAACTGCATAAAAAATTAAATTTCACTTTTGATGTTATTTTAAAAAGGAAAATTTACTTATATGCTTGTGGCATGCAAGCATATTTCTATGTATTGACATATCTGACACCTATACTTCAATTTTTACATATATATGACATTTTATCGATGCATGAAAGATATATTTCACATTTTAAAAGTTAAAATAACCATATTTTTTATGTGATATTAAAGCTTTGAGTTGTATAAATGCAAAAGTAAAATTTATATTTTAGATATATAAATACATAAAAATGGGTGGTATGGAGAAATCGTAGAGTAAGTTCCTACTACTATTTGCGATAGCTGAATCTTTTTTTTTTTTGTGAAATAATTGTAACAAAACTATGGATTTTGAGACATTATTATGTACATTATACCTCAATGAATAAAAATACGGTGATCTCGTCAAAGAAAAGGAGTCAAATTCTTCAGTTTTTTGTTTGCACACAATATTATGTGGCATATTCTAGTTTTATCTGCAAACTGGGGAGTTTTTTTGTATTTAATTGATTAGCAATTAGACCTTTTGGGTTCTGTAAAGTTCTCAAATGTACTTGACGGGTAGTCCATTTGTTTGACATGGACGGTTGCAGCATCATGATTGTCTGTCGAGAAGTTTTACAAAATATCATTTTGAGAATATTAGACTATGAATCTATTTGGGGCATCTGCAGCTTATTGAATAATCTGATGATAAACTGATTAAAAATAATTTGTTGATAAGCTAGGTGCAATGAATGACTATCACAAATTATCACAAATTTTTATTTTTTTGGAAAATTTAGACCGCAACCAAAAAGCTGTCACCGCACCTAGGTAGGTGCGGTGTGAAAACGCTGTTTTCAGCATTTTAAAAACGCATAAGCTGTAAAAACGCATAAGCTGTCACAGTTTACCCAAACAGGTTAAGTGCGTTTTCAAAACGCCACTGCACCAAATAAGCTGCCCCAAACAAACCCTAAGCAAGGTCTTAGATTATTATCCTTTTTTAGAAACTCATTGTGATCAAAATAAAAATTTTGCTCTCTGGACTTTTCCAAAAGATCATTGTTCCCAGCAAGTCCATGATAGTTACAAAAAGCAGTTATGGTCTCATTTATTAGCCACCGATTTAATATGACCATTGATGTTCCAAAGATAACTTGTGTTGGAAGGTTGAAGTTCGGAACCATTAATAAAACTAAATGATTTTAGTGGAAAATGAGAAATATGTGAGAGAAATTACTTTGCCAAATGAGATATATTGATATAGTTGAGAAGATGGACCTTTTGTGCAGATATGTGAATACTATGTAAGATGCTTTTGCTTTGATAATTTCTTGATGTCAAATTTTACATATGAAATCGAATGATTTATGCAATATGTGTTAGTAGTTGATACATTGTTGGGGTCAATTTGTTTCTGACATACTAATTGTCAAATTTATTTTCAGTCATAAAGATTTTAGTTTGGTTTGTTGAACAAGGAATTGCGGTATAAAGAGAATTTAGTGTAATTGAAATGTAGTGTTTGAAATACTTTTAAGTTGGTTTGATGTATGCTAAATGCATGGATTTACATTTTTTTGTGTTTGACTTGAAGAAAAATAAATCAATGTAAAATATGCTTAACAGTGGCGGTGGCGGTAATGCGTGCATATATAGCTGGCGATGGTTGTTGGCAGCGACTGGAGACTCGCAGAAGGCAGCTTTGGACCAATGGCGGTATTGGTCGTGGCAACAACGACGACAGCTACAATTTATGATATATTTACAAGTTGCTTAAATCTAATGAATTCAAAATACACTAAGATTGAATTACAGGGTGAATTCCAAATTCATTAAAATTTTACATTCCATTCCGTTTTCTTATACCAAGTGCAAAAATTTTAAATATCCTTGCATTTGATTTGCTTTATACCACAAATTCAGGAACCGAACAACCCCATAGTGTGAATCAAGTAGTATTTTGTTGCAATCATATTTCACAAACACCTAATGTGAAACTAAACCCAATTATCTCTTATACCTTCATTGTTTGGGCCTTGACATGAGAGCACTCCACATTGCAAATTATTCCTTCTCAACTCAGAAACTTTCAACTTTACCTAGCTGATGTAGGATGATTACTAACCGTGAAAGTAAAAAATAAAAACAGATCCAATACACCCCAATGATAAGATTTTGCTTGTAAATACTAAATATAAACTTGCAGCTAAGACTTAGAGACTATGCATGCCAAGCAGTTGATTAAGATTTTGTGCACATTATAAGGGATCGAAAAGAAACTAATCACACTCTCAATCAATAAAATAAAACAAGTGGGAGAAAGAGAAGCCAGATGAAGGAAAGGAAAATGTTTAACCTTTAAACAAGCCTCATAGTTAAATGATAAGGAGATTGCATTTCCTAAAAAAACTTTAAGTTGCACACCTAACCAACGATTAGTCTTGAAGCTATAGAAGGGTTTATGCACTTGAAAGTTCCATGAAATATATTGATTCGCATTCCTTATAAAAAATATACTTATAAGCCTCATGGAATAAATTAGCCTTAAGGGTGTGCATTTGATTGGTTTGGATAGTTTTGCTGATGATTTAGCTAAACTGATTGGTTTTGGATGGCCAGTAAACCGAACTTAACTGACCAAACAGAAACCACAATCAAACTTATCCAAACACTAGTTTGTTTTGATTGTTTCAGTTTGATTTGGGATAAATTGAAGTAGTCATGAAGACCTATCAAATTCCAATGGATCAAACCATCCTCAAATAAGGCTGAAAAAGATAAAAAAAATGAATTTCCGTAACTTACAAAAGTAATTATCTAAAATGGAAAAAAAACTTAATGCCCATCTGAACAAACTCTAAAAAAACATGTAAAAGCATAACATAAAAATTATGATTTATGCTCTTAAAGCATGTACAAGTGGAATTGGAATTAAATCGTTTTTATTGTGAAGTTTGGAAATATTGGACGTCCCCTATTCTCCACATGAATAAAATCAACATGGAGGACAAATAAGATTGGCAATGATAAGCATGTATAGGAAATAATTAATCTTTCTAAGCAGATATAACTTTTGTATTAATACATTGCAGGCAACCAACGAGAAGAAGCAGCAATGGTACTTGGGAAGAAAAATGCTTCTTCACAGTCACTTTGTCCAAACTTTGGTCTTCAACAATTCTTCACAAGCCACACCACTTCTTCAATTTTGAGCAGCAGACAAGCCAAAAATAGCGAGTATGCAGCCAATTTCGAGAGAGAGAGAGATAGAGGAAAAGGTTTAGTGAACTCAGATTTGAACTTCTTAATTTTCAATTTAATTTTTTTAAGTTTTTAAAACAAATAATGTGCAGCCCTAATCAGCCTATAGAAATTATAACGGCTGGAAAAATGATCACAAAATAGGAGTATTGAATTTGGTGCTACACAGTAGAAAGATATATTCATCATAGGTATATAAATATAAACTTTAAATACCTCAACAAATTAATTTCAACTAGAATTGATAACTATAAATACATAGATTTTAATTGAATGGATTAATTGATTATAATTAAAAAATAAACAACCTTGTTTAGGTAGCAAAAATACAGAGAGCGCCAAACTTTAGAGATGTTAAAGAGTTCATTTCATTATGCCTTCCACTATGAATTATGTATAAACATTTGAATTGCTCAGTCATAGGGTTGGAACCATATCATAGCCACAGGCATGCATTAGTGAAGCCTAATGCAACATTAGCCATAACACCATTTGTTAGGAATTATGGAACAAAAGGGAGCGAAATTATGAGAGTGAAGAAAGAGGAATGTTGTGTTATGAACTAGAATAGGTTTATAATTAAATTTATTATTTATTTTTATAATTTTTTTTACTTTTCAAAATTATATTTAATTGTTATTTCCAGCTAATTTAGCTTAATCTAAATTATTATTAATGCTTTGAAACTTAATCTTATTTATATTAAATTTATACTTCAAAAATATTCATATTAATAAGTAAAAATAATATATATATATACATATATATATGTTATCTATATAATTACGGGTCATAAATACACATGTAAATAAAATAAGTTTTTGTTTGATAATTATTTCTGAATATTATTGACATTAAACTAAAATATATTACTACTAAACAAATTAATCAAATAAGTTACATTTAACTAAAATATTAATTAAATAATTTACAAGCCATCATTGATCATAATATCAAGCCATTGACAAGATACTTGTTGAACAAATAAAAAGTTTGTTTGAGAACATGAATAAATAAGTTTAACTATGCTCAAGCCTCGTTCATTTAGTCTTCGAGTTTTAAAAAGTAATAATAAGATTTTTCAATTAATAATTTGAACGAATTTGGACATATATTAACCAAGCCGGGTTTGAATTATTTATAAAGTGCATTTGTTAACTTACAATGCTTAGTCATGTTGGCCTTTTGGTTTTATCTGTCCTGTTTCAGATATCAATCCCTTGCAATTTATGCAATATATATATATATATATATATA
>NW_018250867.1:231074-231594 GCF_001263595.1 Phalaenopsis equestris
TATATATATATATATATATATATATATATATATGGGGATGGCGTCGTCTCCTCCCGCTATCAGCTCTGCTAGGGTATCAACTCCTAGCAAACCCTAGCAATTGTTACGGCGATTCACATCAGTTTTCTTTCCTTTCCTCGCTGCGATTTCTCCGGCTTCGTCTTCTGTGTCTTCTCCATCGTCGTCGACTTGCACTCTATTTTGACGCCTACTTCTTTGCACGTCGCATCTACTTCTCATGTTGGCCTCGTCACATTCATTGCTCGACAACACTTTTGTCGCACTGGCAGACAGAAAGTTCCCCCGTACACTTCTGTTTCTCTGCCCGACAGCTTTGTTTCGTCTCGTAGCAGGTGAACGCCGACTGATCTCCTTGCTCTGATGGCATTGTCGGCACTATTTTGGGTGTGGTAGAGTTGCCCGTTGGAAGCTGTCGGTTACCGAAATCGAAATCTCGTCGTCTGCTTCGGAAAGGCGCTTAGTTTACACACACACACACACAAATATATATATATATATA
>NW_018250867.1:231605-239611 GCF_001263595.1 Phalaenopsis equestris
ACTTTATCACAATTCATGTATCTATCCCAAAGGATGAACGCAAGAATTGAGAGTGAGGCTCAATCAAATAAATTAAGAAATATATGACATCCATTTGGTCTGCGATACCATTTTATTTGTCGACAAGCTCCTCTATTTAATTTGAAGAATTAAATAGGGTTTATATTAAGCTGTGTTCGGAAAAGCTTCCTATAAGGGCAAGCCCCTATAGTTAATTACATCTTAGATAACCAAAGTCACCTAAAAAAACTCTCGATAAAAATCACGAAATGTTATTTTTAAAGAGGTCAAAAGGATAGACTTTTCAATGAGATCGGACGAAGAGGTGTGAAATGGGATTGACTCAAATTTGGAACATTTATTGTAAAATCAAAATGAGGAAGAACTAGGGGATGTTATAGATCCGAAGGAGAACCTCAGTGACTTCCCAGTCTATCCTACGGTTTGGGTTCAAATTTGCAGCCTATCTTATTATTTGGTTTCAATTTTGAGGAGGAATTTTTTAAATGTTTTATCTTGTCAATTTAATTAGTTAGAGCTTACATTTGTGTAAAACAATCACACAAATAGCTTTGAAGATCTGAGGATTTAGGTCGTGGCGGACGACAACCTTAGAGTCCTAAGACGAGTTAGGGCTTATATTATATAGCAGAGCTATACAAAGGCCTAAAGATGAGTTGATGATTTATGTTGCATAAGCAAACAACCTCGAAATCCTATGGCTTGTTGTTTAATTATAAGGAAAGATGTGTTGTTGTAGATCTTCTTGACGTTAAAAATGGTTGTGCTGCCTATGATGCTAGCTCCAAGCTCCTCTCCATGATGAGTTTAAGTTTTCTAATGTGTCAAGTCATGATGTCAAATCAGATGTCCCTATGGTTAAGGTTCTTTAAATATTATAGGGCATATTAAAGTTGATTAGAGCGACATCAGTTAGGATCTTATGATTCCCTCGTTCCGGTACTACTATTTTCTATTAGATTCACTTAATCCAAGTGAATTTACTAAACTCAATTTAATGAGTTCCGTACTTTCATTTAGACTATGGAAAGCCACGTTAGCAACTATAGGTTACCTCCTCCGAGGGGTTCCCAATCATCCGATAGAGACGTTTTAATTTAGTTACAATTGTTATTTTGTGATGTTTGTGATTAAATTTTGAGTTCTCTTATATTTTGAATGTTGTAGCGGTGAATTTTATCTTGATTGATTTTAGTTTTGGTTATGGTTTTATGGCTATTCTAACAATTTTGGTTTTCATGCAGGATGACATCATTGTTTAACATGCAAGTTTTATAAGCATATAAGTATAGTCCTAAAAATATAAGAAAAGACGGTACTGCAAATTGTAAAAACGTACTTTCCACCACCTGAAATGTCAGTACTTGCAAGGCATGTATAAATTACATGAGTAGATGAAGGTTTAGCTACCAAACCCCAGGCTATGATTTTATTGAATCCTGGAAGATCTTATTGGTTAATTTTAGAACAAAATATAACAACTTCAATTTGTCCTTCAAAATATCCAAAAGATTTTAAAGTGCTCGGGGTATGACCCTGAACTATTTTGGAGATCTCTTGGATTATTTTGAGTTCATTTATTTTTGAGTCATATCGTTTCATGAACCATCCGAGTTTAGAGTGTGATTACCCCGTTGCTCAGTGAAACTTAGCAATTTAATTATACTAAGGATATGATACTAGCAATTTAATTCAATTTAATTATACTAAGGATATGATACTCGATTAGTCAATTAATATTTCACTTAAGAGTTATGTGGACGGTGCCCCTAAGACAAATTTAGGTCATTTAAGATTGTGGTGCCCATAATTAAGGTCAGCCTTGTAGTGTTTAAGGATTTTAATCATCAATTATGTTATCTTCTAAATTTGATCAACTGAGTTTAAATATCGAGCCTAGGTCACTGTTAAGCCTTAATCAATCATGATGGGTGAAATGGTGATTATCAAAATTTTGATTTCAACTAATGTGCATTCTTATCAAATGGTCACATCATCTTCAATTTTGGGCTTAAGAAAACTAACTATCATCTTTCCTACATAAGTCCATTACTTAAGAATCATTTGAACTAAGTTGACTTATGAGTCATGAAAATTAGGAGGATTATGATTTTGTTGATGTTGTGCAAGAGTGGTGAGTGGGTTTCTACCTTTTAGTCCCATTGTATTTCAATCATCCAAACATGTTTATTAAGATCTAAATTACCCATTTTCTCTTTGATAATCCTAAATTTTGATTAAGACACCAAAGTCTTAAAGTTACCACTTTGCCCTTGGAGCACTTCACCTCATAACTTTAAACACAACTCAAACGACTTCGAGACAAACGATTTTGAGGGTGGTTAAGAGTGTCATATCCATGAGGTAACTATAATGTTTAGAGGAGAACATGTGAAGCTCTCAAAATTTTAATTTAATTTAGATAATTATTTAAATTTAGAAGATAGGATTTTCAAAAGTTAATTTATTTAATCATCCAAGATAAAATTTATATTTATGAAAAATATTATTCTGAATTCACAAAACCCAGAGAATCAAATCTTATATTTTTGTGATTTTTAATTTGTTTATTATGATTATTTTAGTGGGAGAACATGAAAAATTCATTTTTAAGCTTTTAAAATTTATTTTTAATTTAAAAAAATCAGAAAAAATGGCCTAATAAATTCTAAGTGATTAGGGGACATTCCCACTCATTTTGAAGCATTTTTTTTATTTTTGAAAATTTTGATTATTTTAATTATTTTTAATTCAGAATATATTTTAAAAATGAAATATTTTCACAAAAAATGGGTTTTATTTTTATAAGATGCCCCTGATAATAATGAACTCAGAGAAACAATTTCCATAATTTTTTTAAGCATATTTAATTTAATATAACTATTTTTATACAAAAAAGCAAGGCTTCCTTAAAAGTGCATTTTAATACTTAGACTAAGTCAAATAATTTTGATATTTTCACATTGAATAAATATGATTTTTATGGACAGTGGAGAAGTGATTTTGTCAATTTTGATAAGTGTATAAATTACATAAATTAATATAAGGTATATGCATTTAATTAAGCATAGAAATTCACAAAATGATTCAAAGCACCACAATATTTTTCCCAGACTTCTCTGACCACAGGAAACCTAATAAAATTATTTTCATAATTTCCCAAGTGATATTTTGATTTATATAATTAAAATAGACAAAATGGTCACCTTGGCTTGAAAATTAGGGCTAGAAGCATAAGAATGTCTCCTGACCTTGGAAAAATCAGAAGGCATAGCTTCTGTGATGGGAAATGAACCCTCAAATGTTCAAGCCAAGGGTGAGCAATGTTTAGTCATAGAGAATTGAAATACTACAGAGGGTATTTAATTCATTAAAAATCAAGGAATAAAGAAATAATTTTTATTTTTAGTTCACATTATTCTCCTCTATTCATTGAGTTAGAGGGTATTTTTTTTATTTTTATGATTTTTCTATGAAAAGTTATGAATTTTTGAGGATCTATTATTTATTTAATTAAGAAAAAGATTTAATTTTCTATTTATCCCAATCACGCGCCACATTATCCTCGTCTTCTCCGAAACACCACGCATCATTTTTTGGTTCGGCGCCACCATCCGACTCGACAGCCACGCGTCCCGCTGTTCACGCATGAAGGTTCCGTCCGGCTCAATCTCGTCTGTCCATTCGATTCACACTCGATCAGACGGCTCTCTGTCATCATCCCCGATAGCCAGAACCCGTGAACAGTTCAACTTTAAACCCTAAGATCTCAGCCTAGACTCAACTAAATTGATTCGGGTTTGTTCTTAACCTTCATCTACTAAAGACGAGTACATTTATACGGTTACATTGCTATGAATTGCAAGTTTTCTTTTCAAAGGTCCAAACTAAGCCCAAAATTAGGGTTAGTGAGCTATAACTTTGCCCAAGAGGTGAGGCCTCGATTGGGTGCTTGTGGAAGCTTCAGTGGAGTCTGATGAACCTTGTGGATGTGTTTGTTTCCTCTGGTGAAGGCTCCAAATATGAGTTTGATCAAAGGGTGGAGAAGATTTTGTTTAAGGATAATTTAGAGGGCTCAACAGAGGGGGATTTTGATGGGGATCTTCCTCTCTTGCTCTGGTGGAGCTTAAGAGCAAATCAATTTAGGGTTTGAGAGAGTTTTGAAGAAGGCCAAATTTTGCCCTGATTTTGAGCTCAAAAATTGAGCTCAAGTGATGGGGAAGATGGTCAAAGAATGGTTGCAATGTGGTTGTGGGGTTTTGTAGGAGCTCTGGAAACAGTTTTAACAGGGTTTCCTCAAGAAAATTTTTCTGTTCCCCTTTTAGCCATGGAAGATGGTTTTAAGTAAAACAGCTTAGGGTGGTTGTCATGGCCTTCATTTGGGTGCAATGTGGAGCTTAGGTGGAGGGCTTTAAGATGCTAAACACCAATCAAATCTAAACACATTGGATGGGTGAAATTGGGTTTGAACTTAGGAATGGGAGGTCTCGATTTTGGCTCCTCCGGTGACTAGGGTGGCTGGCCATTGCAAGGGAGGTGCTTAGGTGGCTCAGGAACCTCAGAGGAATCCGTCAAAACAATTAATTTGGGCTGGTGATAGGTTTTGGCAAAGATGTCTTTGGCTTAAGCTTTTTAGGAAACAAATCCCTTAATTTAGGGGACCTTTGGTCCATGGATCACCTAGGGCGGGTTAAGTGAGTTTAGCTTAGTCATTAGGATCCAAAAGTTGGTTGTATAAGTCTTGCCTTGATCAATTTGACATGGCTAGGTCAATTTTGGTGCATGGGTCCAATTTGGGTCCAAATGGACAAAGGTTAGGTTTGGGTTAGGCTAGCCATGATTTTGATCCCAATTTATTGATCAACATTTTGTAGATGATTGTTATGAAGATTTTTGGTGAAGGATTGAAGTAATTTTGAGTTCAATTTGAAGCTCAATTTGAAAGATTTTGGGATTTTGGTCAATTTGAACATGTTAGACTAGACTTGGGTCTAGGTTGCGATAAGTCTAAATTGATGGTTGGAAATGGTCCATAGGAATGTCATGAAAAGTTTTCAACATAAAGTTTTCAACATAAATTGTCAACATAAATTGGGTGTCAATTTTTGGGGTTAGCATATTCAGTTTAGTGAAATTTGGGGACATGGCCAATTTGGGGCAAATTTGGGGATTTTTGAACTTGGATGAAAATTGAGTGCAATTGAGGCTTTACCATGACCAATTGAGGGTCAAATTTTATGTGTAGGATTTGTATGAAGGGTTCATAATTCAAATTTGGGCAAATCAAGTAGGCTATGGGTTCAATTAAGTAAGATTAGTTCATGGGATCAAAATTGGGGTTTGACTTAGATCAAAATTGAGCTCAAAGCATGGGCCAATTAGGCTTAAATTTGGTTTAGATTGGTCATATGAAAGGTGAATTTGAGTTTAGGATTGAAATTGAGGGGAATTTGGGCCAAATTGATGGACATTTGAGGACATTTGAGGTGGCCAAATTGATGGACATTTGAGGTGAATTTGGGGAAATTGGGCCTTTAAAGGCAATTTGGGGGCTTTTGTCAAAATGGTCAAATGGGACAAATTGGGTTCAATTGAAGGGTTCAAATTGGCTTTGGATACATTTGGAGTGGTTTTGGGTGTTTTGGTAAATTTTGGGGTGCCAAGGATATTTTTGTAATTTTGGCAAAGTTGGGGGTGATTTAACAATTTTGGTTGGTTTTGGGAAATTTGGGTATTTTTAAATGGTTTGAAATGATTTTTGAACCAGTTTGGGTATTTTGGGTGAATTTGAGGATTTTGATCAAATTTAGGGTTCCAAGAGCATTTAGGTAATTTGGGTGTATTTAGGGGCAAAAGATCAAGTTGGACATTTTGGTAGAACTGGGGTGCCAACCACCTTATATTAGCCATGGACCTTATCTTAGTTAAACCGTAACCCAAGGCTAGTGGGTTTGGTGGACCATCTACATGAGTCTCCCAAAAGAACAAGGGATCAAAGTCAACAAATTGGGTTCAGGGTTTATGAGTGATTGTGGGTGAAAGTGAGTGTAAGTGAGTGAACTAACTCTAGACCAACGCCCAGGGTCAGCCCTAAGGTCAAGCAGTCCTATGGGAACTCTCCTTGAGATCCTCCAGACTGACCCCACCTACTAAGTGCTAGAGGTTATGACCAATATGTGGAACTTCAAGTTGAGCAAAGAAGAGTTTAGAGTTTCTAATGGTGAGGGTTCCTTTCTAGTTTTCTAAGAATAGTCAACATGAAAGTCCTACGACTAAACCTTAGGAAACTAAAGAGGGAAAACTATACCCCAATTAAAAGTGAGGTCAACATGCACTTCCTTCTTCTTTGGTTGAATCGGACAAAGCCTCATTTGCCCACGTGATGGGTAACCCTCAAGTGGAGTCTGCAGTTATCTTCCCCTCAAGCTATAAGGATTGTCGCGATGGCACAAGTGATTGCCCTTTTGTTAAGAAGGGAAGCAGGAAAGATGAAAAAGTAGCAATATTCTTCTCTGACTTAAAAATTTCAACCCTGACGGAAAAATTCAAGTTTGTTATTATTGGAAAATTTTAGTGGGGGCACTGATACACCTAAAATGTATACTATTTTTAGATATATTTTTATACCTATTTTTGATATATTGCGCTTTAATGGAAGGTATTTTTTTATTTTTCTTGCTGATACAAGTAAAAATGGAAAAAATGCTTAAAGAAGTGAAAAAGGATCAAATTTTGAGCAAAAAGGTGAAAAATTGTGCAAAAGAGTTTTGGAGCCTAAGCGACAGGTTGTATGAATGAGAATGTAGTTCATATGATTGAGTGAAAATAAATAGGGAAATATTCATTAATGGGTGTAGATTTAGAGGACTTTAAAGTGACAGGTTAAAGCCCCCAACTTAGTTTGTTGTTTTAGGTTCTGATACAAGAATGTTAATTCCCAAGTGGAGGTAATCGAGGAAAAACTAGAATGAGAGGTATATTCAAACTTTAAATTAGCCAATGTTCTTTATAACATCTCTAGTAAGGGTAAAAAATATTATTGCTTATATTTGGCACAACACAATTTGCATACTTTTACAACAGAATTCCTATACTTATTACTGATTCATAATAATAAGCAAGATATTTTCGTATTAAATACTTTTCTTCTACAAAAACTTTAGTAATTTTTTTAAGTTGTTACTATTTCAATAAAATATCAAAAATACCAAAAATATTTAAATTTTAAATTTCTTCAAACATCATTTTGAGTTTAAGTAATTATCTTTTTAAAAATAGAAAAACTTTCTAAAAAGTGCATATTGCATAATCTTCCCTGTGGGTTCGATATTCAGGTCATAATCAAAAGGTCCTATATTACTTGATAACGATACGTATACTTGCGTAGTATCCTAATATAAATATATATAAATTAAAAAGTTAAATTCTTATTTTTCCTTAGGATCAAGTTTTTGGTTTTATTGCAAAATAAGAAAATGTAAGTGAAAAATACCATTAGAACTATGGTTATACTGTGCATAAGCATTAAGTATTCAGGGACCAAGTTTTTTTGTGTCGTTGCCGGGGAACAAAACTAAGTAAATTTCTATTTTTAGAAAGGCTTATTTAAACTTTAAATATTATATCTTATTTTGTATGTTTTATTTTATTTTATTTTATGTTAGCGAATGCGTAGTTTAGGTTCTGAAGGACTAGTGCCCTACGATTCAAAATTAGAAAGAACTATTAGAAAAATTAGAAAAACCAAAAAAAAATATAAATTTTGAAAAATCCAAAAAAATTACAGAAATGGCAGATACAGAAATGACAAACCAAAAATTACAGAAATGACAAACCAAAATATTCAAAATGTTGAAATTCATCGAGGGTTTAGACCATTAAGAGATTTTGCCAACCCTGCTGTAGATGAACTTCATTGTAGTATTCAAAAACTTACTGTAGTGGCTAATTCCTTTGAACTTAAACATACTATTATCAATTATCCA
>NW_018250867.1:239648-243262 GCF_001263595.1 Phalaenopsis equestris
GGGGGAGTTTGGGGGATCACCAACTGAAGATCCAAATTTACATCTTGCCAATTTTCTAGAATTGTGCGCTACATTTAAATACGATGCTGTTTCAGATGATGCCATAAGACTTAGGTTATTTCCTTTCTCACTTAGGGATAAAGCTAAGATGTGGTTGAATTCGTTAGCACCTGGATCTATCAGAACTTGGGGTGATTCAGCACAAAAATTCCTTGCTAAATATTTTCCACCATAAAAAAACTGCGAAACTTAGATATGATATTACATCTTTTAATCAGTTTGAAGGGGAATCTATTTATGAAGCATGGGAATGATTTAAAAAACTCTTAAGGAAGTCTCCACACTATGCTATACCAGATTGGTTAATAATTCAAACCTTTTATAATAAATTAATCAGTTCTCTTAGATCTATTATCGATGCCGCTGCTGGTGGTTCATTAATGTCAAAACCATTTCATGACGCTTATGCTTTAATTGAAGAAATGACTACCAATAATTTCCAATGGCCTTCTGAAATGGTAAATCCAAAGAAAGTGGCCAATATTCATGAAACTGATGCATTTACTATTTTAGCAAATCAAGTTGCTGCAATTTCAAGGAAGTTAGACCAATTTGGAATGAATTTTTCTCAACCAATTTTCATGATTGAAGAGAATTCATTAAGCTATATGGTAGATTCTCAAGAATCATTAGAAACTTTGAATGTCATAAATAATAAGCAAGAAAAATAATATGTATTCCCATTATTATAACCCAAGTTGAAAGAACCATCCCAACTTTAACTTGAATAACAATTTGGGTGTTAATAATCAGCAATGGGAAGATAACCAAGTAAACCCATTGGGAAACTGGAACAACCAAGGGAATAATAATTATAGATCTACTTATCCTCAAGGTATCAACAGTATTACACAATTTAAGGATAAGAAGTTGTCTATAGAAGAAGTGGTGTTACAAATGGGTAATCAATTACAAAGTCAAGGAGCTACAATTAGAAATATTGAGAATCAACTTGGGCAAATTGCAAGTTCATTAAGTAATAGATCCCAAGGAACACTTCCTAGTAATACTGAATCAAATCCAAAAGAGAAAAATAGAGAGCAAGTTAAAGCCGTACAACTTAGAAGCGAAAGAGAGTTGGAAGGTAGGATTCAAAAAGAGATTGAAGTAGAGAGAGAAGAAATTGACGAATCAAAAGAGAACACTCCGAAACATTCTGAAAGACCTATTTCTCCACAAAAAATTGATTTAGAAAAACCACCACCTCCATTTCCTCATAGACTTTGACAACATAAGTTGGATAAGCAATTTTAAAAAATTTATGGAAATATTTAAGAAGCTTACAATCAATATTTCATTTGCTGAAGCCTTAGAACAAATGCCAAGCGATGTAAAGTTTATGAAGGATATTCATAAAAAGGAAGTTTGAAGATAATGAGATTTTTGCACTTAGTGAGTATTGCAGTGTAATAATTCAGAAGAAGCTTCCTGGAAAGCTTAAAGATCCTGACAGCTTTACAATTATATTCCATGTGCCATAGGAGACAGATTTTATGGGAAAGCTTTATTTGATTTAGGTGCAAGCATTAACCTTATGTCATTATCAATATTTAAAAGATTGGGATTAAAAGAAATAAATCCTGCTACTATAACTCTGCAGTTAGCAGATCGTTGAATAACCTATTTTAAAGGAGTTATAGAAGATGTCCTAGTGAAAGTGGATCAATTTATCTTTTCTATTGATTTTATTGTGCTAGATATGGAGGAAGATAAAGAGATACATATCAATTTGGGGAGACCTTTCCTAGCCACAGGAAGAGCAATGATAGATGTGCAGAAAGGGGAATTAACAATGTGCATCAATGATCAAACTGTTACTTTTAACATTTCAAAATCAATGAAATACCCTACCAAAAGGTAAAGAGGATGAATAATGTTATAGAATGGATATTATAAGATATCTAAGCAAATGTCATTTCAAGACTACTTATGAAGAAAAATCTGAAGAAAAAGATTTGGAACACGAGCAAGAAGAGGAATTAGATCAATGTGTAAACCTTTTTAAGGAAGATTCAAGTTATGTTCAAGAAAGTTTTGAAATTTTGGGCGCGATAGACAAGGATAAATCATTTTGTCCATCTATTGAAAAAACTCCAGAACTTGAGTTGAAATTACTTCTTTAACTTTTAAAATATGTCTTTTCAAGAGATTCCTCTACTTACCTGTTATAATTTCCTAAAAGTTAACAAAGGAAGAAGAAGAAAAGCTGATGAAAATTCTGAAAAATTTTAAAAAAGTCTTCGGATGGTTAATTGCTGATATTAAAAGAATCAATCCTTCAATTTGTATGCATAGAATTAATCTTGAATAAAACTACAAACCTAGGGCTGATCCACAGAAGAGATTAAATCATGTTATGAAAGATGATGTTAAGAAAGAAATTTTAAAGTGGTTAGATGCTGGAATTATCTACCCTATTTCAGATAGTGCATGGGTTAGTCCAATTCACTGTGTTCCTAAGAAAGGATGAGTAACTATAAATGTGAATGAGCATAATAAGTTAATACCTACTAGACAAGTTACAGGGTGGAGAATATGCATTGATTATATCAAATTGAATCTTTCCACTAGGAAAGATCATTTTCCACTACCCTTTTTAGATCAAATGCTGGATAGACTAATTGGGCATAAATACTTTTATTGGCATAAAAATTGGGCATAAATACTTTTATTTTTTGGATGGATATACCAGTTTTCATCAAATTCAAATATCTCCTTAGGATCAAGAGAAAACAACATTTATCAGTTCTTATGGTACTTTTACTTTTAGAAGAATGTCCTTTGGTTTATTAAATGCCCCTGCTACATTTCAAAAATGTATGATGGCAATTTTTTGTGATTTAATTGAAAAAGGGATTGAAATATTCATGGATGATTTTTCAGTGTTTAGAACTTCATATTTGACTCATGTTTAGAACATATATGTAAAGTTCTTAAGCGCTGTGAAGAAACAAATTTAGTCCTTAACTGGGAAAAATGCCAATTTATGGTAGCAGAAGGAATTGTATTAGGTCATCAAATATCAGAAATGGTATAAAAGTAGATCCTGCTAAAATTCAAGTGATCGTTAATTTACCTTCTCCAACAAATGTAAGGGAAATTAGGAGTTTTTTAGGACATGTTGGATTCTACATGCAATATATTAAGGATTTTCTTGCTAAGTATTTATGTCATTTACTGGAGAAAGATGCAATCTTCAATTTTGATGAGGAATGCCTAAAATCTTTTAAATTATTAAAAAAAATTAATCATTGCACCAACTATAGTTTCACCAAATTGGGGAAACCTTTTGAACTTATGTGTGATGCAAGTGATTATACTATTGGGGCTCTTTTAGGACAAAGATATGATAAAAGTTTCGAAGTTATTTACTATGCTAGTAGAACTCTTAATGAAACTCAAATTAATTATACAACAACTGAAAAAGAGTTATTAGAAATAGTATATGCCTTTGATAAATTTAGATCATATTTGATTGGAACTCATTGTATAGTGCATACAGATCATTATGCTATTAAGTACTTAATGAAAAAGAAGGATACTAAACCGAGACT
>NW_018250867.1:243272-244549 GCF_001263595.1 Phalaenopsis equestris
AAACCGAGACTTAAGAATTTGATTTTGACTTTTCAAGAATTTGATTTTGAAATAGTAGATCATAAGGGAACTGAAAATCAAATTGCTGATCATTTGTCCATGCTTGAATTAAAAAAATACTCTATTTTGAAAAAGAAATTAATGAACATTTTCTAGATGAAAAATTGTTCACTGTAAATGAGTGGCGTGTTCCGTGGTATATCGACATTGTGAACTACATTGTTAGTGATCTTAAACCCTATAGAATGACATACCAATAAATGAGAAAATTTATTTCTAAAGCTAAGACTTATTTTTAGGATGACCCATATTTATATAAACAAGGAAAGGATCTGATCGTTGAAGTGTACCATTAGAAGAAACTTGTGAAATTATCCAAAAATGTCATAATTCTGATTTTGGGAGACATTTTGGTGTTGATAAAACAACATACAAAATTCTACAATCTGGATTTTATTGGCCTACAATTTTTAGAGATGTTAATGCTTATATCAAAACTTGTGATAGATGTCAAAGAATAGGCAATATTTCTAGAAGAAATGAGATGCCCCTCTTTCAGAAATTTATATATTCAGTTAGCAGTGGACTATGTATCCAAATGGATAGAAGTTGTTGCTTTACCTCAATGTGATGCTCAAAGTGTTGCAAAACTTTTTAAAATGAACATATTTTGTAGATTTGGGATGTCGAGAGTTATCATTACTGATGGGGGAAGTCATTTCAGAAATGTCATTATGGAAAAGTTATTAAATAAATTTCATATAAATCATAGGATTGCTACTACTTATCATCCTCAGATAAGTGGTTTGGCTTAATTATCCAATCAGGAAATTAAAAGAATTATTGAAAAATCTATGAATCCAACAAAAAATGGATTGGTCAGCTAAACTTGACTATGCTTTATGGGCTTATAAGACTGCATATAGAACTCCTATAGAAATGTCCCCATATAAGCTAATACTTTGGAAAGCTTGTCACTTACCAGTTGAACTTGAGCATAAAGCATGTTGGGCTATTAAAGAGTTCAATTATAATTTAAAAGAAGCTGGTGAGAAAATATTGTTACAATTAAATGGACTTGAAGAGATAAGAAATGAATCTTATGAGTGTGCTAAGATTTATAAAGAAAAGATGAAAATGTAGCATGATCAAAAGATTCTTACTAAAACTAAAAATTTAGGGCAACAAGTTTTGCTATATAATGCAAGGTTAAGATTATTTTGCAGGCAAACTTAAGTCCAGGTGGATGGGCCCATTTGTTGTGATAAAAGTTTATC